>NC_143390.1:38700833-38852348 GCF_980474605.1 Leiobunum rupestre
GGTCATCATATAGAACCCAGAAAAGGGATTGGTGAAAGCGATTCAGAAAATGAAGAAGCCTGTCAAAAATGTGGTCAAATCTTCTCATCTAATCAAGGTTTGCTAGATCACAGTTGCAAGAAACCTAGAATCTATAACAAAACAGTCCGTACTTGCAAACATTGTGGAGCCAAGTTCAAGAGTATACCAACATTCAGAAAACATGCCCTGAGATGTTGGAGGACAGTAAGAAAACTGAAGCAACAGGTGGAGGAAACTGAAACCAATGACAGTGTCGCACATATGGTGATGAAGAGTGAATCCATAGATAGTGATGATACCATTATTCCGGATGAAGAGCATGACCTAGCTCAATTGAGTCAACTCGAAGCTGAGACTACTATTAAACAAGAAATCATTGAAGAAGAAAATATGGAAGACATAATTTATGACAATAACCCAAATAGAAAAACTAAATTATTGAAATTACCAGAATCAAACTGTTCAAATTGCGGAGTTAAATATAAAAATTTGAAGCACTATAACATGCATAAGAAAAGAAAAATTATGTGCAGCGCCCCTCCATATATTTGCGAATCTTGTAATAATGAATTCATTACGGAATACAATTTGTACTATCATAAATTGAAAGGTAATTGCACCAAACCTGTATCTACTCCGGCTAAATCAAAGAGTATGGGTGGTGTGAAAATAATTTCTTCAAATAAGGAAAATGATGAAAGTGATATTCCATTATCAGAACTACTATTGAAAGATCTAGATCCTGTAAGTGAAGGCCCAAAAAAGAGATCTAGTAGTGCTTTTAAAGAAACTGAAGAGACTCAAGTTATAAAATGTGAGTTATGTGACTCAAAGTTTCTGTTTAGTTATTTGTATGACCGGCACATGGAAAAGGTTCATAGGAATTACGATCATCCCGTGATCTCTCCCAGTCTCATCAAAGACAAACCCATCCCCAAGAAGAGGAAAAAAGTCAAGCCTACTAATCTGGAAGAACCAAATAAAACTCAAAATTCTAAAGAAGCGAGTTACACTGATAACCAGGTAACTGAAATAACTGATAAAGCAAGTCAAGAAGATATTTCTGAGATTGATGTTTCTGTTTACTTGACTCCGAATGGCTATCAGTGCCCAATGTGTGATCATTATTTTCCTTTTCCATACCGCATGAAAGAGCACCTTAATCGGAAAGTGCCGTGTAAACCAGTCCGAGATATAACTACTCTCAAATTGCCAAAGTTAACTCCAAAGAAAACTGTCCCTGGGAAATTGAAAACTCCTCCGAAGATGAAAATTCCAATTATCAAGTTAGATCACGTGTCTCCACCCAGTTCTGATGATAAAAATGAAGATGTAGTCACCAAAAAGCTAAAACTAAGTAGTACCCTCATAACTAAAGATTATATAGAGGAAGCGGCTGTTAATGATAATAAAAAGAGCCCCATAAAAAAAAGTTTCAAAGCTGCAGTGAAGAAACAAAAATTGAGCGGCAGCTCTCAAGCTTTATGCAGAAGTTGTGACATTTATTTCCCTTCTGTTATTGACTGCTATGATCACTGTTTGAAATATCATAATGGCTTAAATCTACAAGAAAAATCTGACTCTATAAAAATCAAGAAAGTAAAGAAAATGATTATAAAAAAACCTAAAGTTTTACTGTCAAACAATATAGATGACTGTAATCAAATAAACCAGACCATCAAAGAAAATGTGACAAAAAACATAAAGAGAACACTCAAAACCCCCAGTAAAGAAAAGATCACTGAGACCAATGCAGAATGTCCTGTTTGTTTGAAAGAGTTCTTTCAAATAAGAGACAGAAATGCCCATTTAAAAACAGATCATTCCAATATATCCCATGAAAAAGTTATGTCTTTCCTCAGGAGTACTATTTGTGCCATTTGCAAGGAAAGTTTTGCATTGCCAGTTCATAAGTTGAACCATTACAAAGAATTTCACAATGGCGAAAACAATCAAGGGCTACCATTTGTTTACAATCCTAAACACAACTGTCAGTATTGCAAAGTAGACTTTCCATCAAAAACTCACTTAAATATGCACATGGTGCGCTGTAACATGAAGAAGGTCAAAACCAGTCCAAGGGAAAACAAGATTGATCAAGTGCCAGTAACCAGCCCAACCTCAGACCATTCACCCAGAGACACTTATTTTTGCGAACACTGTGAAATCAAATTCGCTAGCCTTACTCTATTTAAAGCGCATACAAATCGTTTTTGTCCCAAAAAAGATATATTAAAGAATCAAGTAAAAACTAAGGATTTCAAACAAGAATTGTTTGGCTTAGATGAAAAAGTGTCCTTGAAATGTGACCAATGTGATGGACAATTTACGAAGAGACTGGAATATGATATCCACGTCAAGGAGCTTTGCACTGCTCAACAGTCTATAAATTCAATATCGGCTATTGCAAGTCCAAGATTGTCACCAAAATCACCCAACAAAGCTACTTCTGTCAGAGTTGTCCCTAGGATTAAGGTTAAACTCAAATTACCTCGATCTCCATTAAAAAAATCCTCTTACTGCCGCATCTGCAAAAAAACTTTTCCATCTCACCCTCATTATGCAGGTCATATGCGTAAATGCAAATTGCAAAACAGCCCTCAAGAAGATAGTCTGACCAATGAACCATCTTCCATGCCAAAATCTCCATTACTCTCATCCCCACCAATTCCTAAGCCTAGAATTTCCCTTAAGGTATCACCGGGATTAAGAACAACTCTACAAATTTCACCCCCTAAAAGAAATGTGCCATGTACAGTTTGTGGCAAAATATTCAGTGACTTGTTCACCCTGCAACGACACATGAGAATGATACATTTGAAAGGTAAACCCAATTCCTTCCCTTGTATATTTTGCCCCATCACGTTTGGCCATACAAAACAGTTGTCGAAACATTACCAGCTAGCTCACCCAGAGAGTCTTAAGTTTCAGTGTGAGAAATGTGGTAAACGATACGCAACAAATTCTCGTTGCCTACAGCACATTAAAAAGCAGCACCGAGCCAAAGAAGACAAAGGCATTAAAGTTAAGGATTTAGATGCTGAGCTATTTGGAAATTCAGAGGCGGCTAGTTCAATAACTATAGAGTCACCTATACCAATTGAAATACCGGAACCAGAAATTCAGCTTGTAAACATTGCTGATGTTTCTAACACTGCTAAAGTACAGAATCCCAAAGCTAAAAAGACAATAGTGTCCACCGAAGAAGAGGGAAAAGTGTATACCATCCAAAATGAAGCTGCAGGTCGGGGGATGTACTCTTGCAAAATATGCAACATTGGAACTTTTACAAAAATCAATGCCCTTCGAAGACACTGGAAAACTAAACCCCACAAGGAAAATTTAGAAAGACTGAAAGCAAAACAAAATCGAGGAACTGCGAGAAAGGGTCAACAACCATATGCTCGTCCTTATACATCATTGCCTCAAATGAAATGTTCAGTTTGTCCCAAAACATTCTTCAACATTACTGTCTTTGTACATCACAGGCTTGGCCACTTCAACTCTCAAAAAATTGATTTAATGGCAATCAATTCTCTAAATCCCTATGTGTGTGAAATTTGTCAAAAAATTTTCACTCATCATCAAAGGGTTCAGTCTCATTTACTGTGGCACATGAAAGCCAATAAGGGTCAACATCCTATGTCAAAAAATGAACTAGTCAAGCTTCCTGAAACAGTGGAGAGGCAACATGCTGGAATCCCCAAAATTGTTGAGAAAACTATTGAAATGTCTATATCAGCTAAGAAAAGTATTGGAGGTGGAGTAATGATAAAACCAGTTGCAAACCCATCTCCTGAAAAAGCAAGTTACGTGTGTAACCAATGCTCAGAGAAATTCAGTAGCAAGTACTTGTATGGAGCTCACGTCAGGCATTCTTGCCCAACAAGATTCAACTGCTTGAAATGCTTAGCCCAATTCAACAGCAAGAAAACTATGACGTCCCATATGAAACATTGTCAGGCTGAAGGTAGTCTCGCTTGCAAATTCTGCACCCTAAGATTCACTTCTATTAATGATTTAGGCTGGCATGAAAAAGGCTGTATAAAAGTGACTGAATCTAATGATTTAAATGATTTTGGGAACATTGAGGCACATCAACTTCAATGTACTTATTGCAAGTGCATTGTTATGCCAAATAGCTTTGAGCAGCATATGGCTTCCCACCCTAATCAAGAAATGAGAGTTACCTGCCTCAATTGTCTCAGTAACTTTTCAGATAAGAAAGATGTTTACGAGCACTTAAATGACCTGTGTCATATAAATTCAGATCAAGAAGAACTAGGAATTGTAAGAAAAGTTCTATATCACAAATCCAAATCTGATATGACAAGAGAAAGCAATGAAAACCTCGACAACCCAAATGGTGGTATGTGTGGTTATGAAACTAGTGAATCATGTGGTTCTTCAACCCTCTATATCCCTCAAGCAAATGCTCCAACCCCCATTTCTAAAGATGTTAATGACAATAAGTGTGATTCTAATATCAATAGTCGCGAGATGAAGTGTCTAAGGAGTAACTTTTCCCAGTTGATTTATTTGCTCATATCAGACAGCGAACTACTATCCTCATTTGGGTGGGGGAGTAGAGCTATTGATGGTGTCCTGAAAGATATTCTAGTCCACCTTGGGCAAGAACCAACTCTTCCCACAAATGAAACTCAAGAAGCTGAGAATCTTCGTTCCAATATAAAGCTATTTTTAACCATTTGTGTCAATGATGATGTGATTGGTTCAGGAACAAATGAAAGTGTGGACGAGTTAGTCCGACGTGTGCTTAAAATGTTTTCAGTATAACTTCATTTTAAAAGTAGAACATTTTCTTAATACTGAATTTCATTATTTTTTGGTTAAAAGCTAAAATTGTTTACATTCAATACCTTTTTATAACTTTCACACGAAGAAAACAATTTACAAATTTATTTTACTGTAAATACAAAGATAATTTACATAGCAAAATGTATTTTATTGTTTGGTAATAAATTTTTTTTCCTAGTTTATGAAATGATACTATAACCCTTAAAAAAATTAAGTTATTTTTTGTCTAAAACATTTTCTTTAAAAAAATTAAACTATTCATGAGACTTAAGAAAAAGAAAATATATTTGTAAGACTTTAAAACGAAACTAATGCTATTTTTTTCTTTAGGATTAGACAGGGGGGCTATACAAAGTACTTGTAAGTACATTATAATCACCTAATCATTTTTAAAGGGTAAATGTTTGTCACCACCCATATGGCGTAGGTAAATGGGTTATCAATAGAGGTAGATAGATAACATTGATAAGATTTAATTCTTACATTGTTTTGAAATTTACTCAAGGTCTCATCTCTTTGATGAGGTTTATGAAAGCACTTCATTTAACATCGTTCCACACATTTTTTACCATTAAAAAATGGCATTTGCTTCTAGTACTACTTCAATAATTGGGGATTCTGAAAGAAAATCCAGGGAAATCGATTTCGTTTCAAAATGTATACCAAGTAAGTTCTTACCTCACCATTTCTAAAATAATTTTTTTAAATTTAAGGAATAATATAATATTATAATTTAATATTAAATATAATTTATATACAATTGTAATTTATTAATTAAATCAGGGATATAATAAGCTTTAGATATTAATATTAAACGAAATCATTTAATAAATACTTCCTTGGGGCGGTTTTAAAATTTTCCCGCGATTAAATTACTACTATTTATAGTACCACCAGAGATACCACGGCCAACTTTGACTTATCGCGCATCTCTCGCGCTACAGCGGCCATCTCATTCGTTGACGTTTCTGTGTTAACCTATGAGCAAAAGATGTGTATGACGTCAGCGCCCCTAGCGGATTATTATTTTTAGTATAGTTTTTACATTGAAGACAATAGCTGAAAACTATTCGTGAGTTCTGAACCGTTAAGAGAACGGCTTAGGACTAAGCTGTGACGTCACGAAAAAGTTCTGGATAGTTCAGAACGTTTGGACGAATAGTTTTGATTCGTACGATTTGACGTACGCAGCCCGATGTGCAGACGAATTTTAGAGATTTCAACCTTGAGTTCCGGCCAGTACTTGCTCTTGAGCAGGTACCATTTAGAACGGTTCCGAACGGTTCAACAAGAGGTTCTTGTCTGCGAATAGTTTGCATTTGGGTAGTTCTAGAATTTTTTTTGCCGAATAGTGCACATGGGGACTGGTTGAACGGTTCAGAACTCACGAATAGTTTTCAGCTAATATAACCACCGAGCGTGGCGCTGAACTCCTACACATTATAGTACAGTTTATAGGGGGAAAATCCTTGCTCGCGGAATTTCGACGAATGTGTTGGCCGTAGTAGCGCGAACAGCGCGTGATCAAAGTTGGCCGTGATAGTACTAAACATTCTTCGACGAAAAATCATTTTGCACTCATCGATTCGTTTCTTATTGTCGTCTGCTAGAATTCATAGATCCTATAATTTCAAAATTTGACAGATACAGCTGGAATGACGATTGGACCGTAGAAATTTATTTCATTTATTTTTATAATAAGAGAAGTGCGGTTATATTTTTGATTAATAGATTTCTTTTCAAGTCCATAAAATTGGTTTCATATCCACCATAAAGTAGCTTTCGTATTTTTAAAAATACAAGATTTTAAGCCTGTGTGAACCATATGGTACTCTCTCCAACCTGTTGAACCTTTTGCCTTAAGTACTTAATATTTACCTGTTTAGTATAAATGACTGAAAACTCGTGGTATTTGAATAAAGAAGTTTTATAAGCGTATATGATGAGGCACAATGCTAGGGAAGAAACAAGAAAATTGCTTAGTGGTGAATCAGCAAATAGTTCTTCGGATGAGCGGTTTAGTGATAACGATTCTTTAGGGAAAATTGCTAAATATGCTAGTACAACTGACGTTTTGGAGTCCGAAAATTTTGTTGTTAAAAAGGGTACAAATGTAGACTTATAATACATTGGTTAGCACTGTAATTAAATTATATTATTTTAGGTTTCTTCGAACGTTTGCCAGCACGATATGTACTCTCATTTTTAGCCTTTCTTGGTTTTGTCAATGTTTACGCACTACGAGTGAATTTAAATGTTGCAATGGTATGTTTAAAAAATTTAATTTTCAAGATTTTATACTTTTTTGCCTTTCAAAACTCAATATTTATTTTTATTACAAGGTATCTATGGTCATGGCTCCAAATAAATCAGAAAATGCTAGTGAAGAATGCCCTGTTTCTACAAATTCCACAGATGATGAAAATACAGAAAAAGTAACTACATTTTTTCTTATTTTTACAGAATTGCATTTTAATTCAATATATATTTTATTATATTAGGCTGGAGAATTTGAATGGGATGAAAGTTTGCAAGGCATTATATTAGGTGCATTCTTTTATGGTTATGTTGTAACACAAATTCCCGGTGGAAGATTAGCGGAATCATTTGGAACTAAATGGCTTTTTGGCGGAGGGGTATTAACAACAGCAGTTCTCACGCTTGTAACCCCTGTTGCAGCTAGATTTCATGTATCTGCCTTAATCATTGTCAGAATATTAGAAGGCTTAGGAGAGGTAAAGTTAATATTTTGATAACATGTTTGTATTCCAAAAATTTATCATTCTTCTCCTCTTAGGGTCTCACATATCCTGCTATGCATGCTATGTTGGCTAGGTATTTGAAATTGTTTTTATTAAATTAAGGAATTTTTGAACAATTTAAAAAAAAATTAGGTGGATGCCCAAATCTGAGCGTGGTTTACAATCAACTTTAATATATAGGTTAAAAACTATTATTTTAACCGTAATTTTAAAGCAATCATCAATATTTAAATTTTTTTTATAATTTCTCAGTGGAGCTCAAATAGGAACAGTGATAGCAATGCCAATATCAGGTTTTCTTTGTAGCTCCGATTTTCTTGGAGGCTGGCCTTCTGTTTTTTACGTGTTTGGTAAGGTTTTTTTTAACCTTCTCAAAATACGGTTATCAATAATCAAAATATCCTATCGTTTTTAAGGATTTACTGGTTGTCTCTGGTTTATTTTCTGGGCTTTACTGGTAGCGCAAACACCAGCAGATCACCCCAGGATAAGTCCTGAAGAAGTACGCTACATTGAAGAAAGTCAGGGAGATGAAAAAGCACAAAACGTGATTATTATTAGTCAGTTTAACAACTATTAATTTGTAACTTATATAAATCATATTTCAGAAAACCAAAACGCCATGGAAGGCTATATTAAGGTCTCCACCTGTTTATGCTTTAGCTATCGCCCATTTTGGACAAAATTGGGGTTTCTACACGCTACTTACCGAGCTTCCAACTTACATGAAAAATATTATGCATTTTGATGTTAAAGAAGTAAAAAAATTATATTTTTCTAATAAGATTTTAGTTGTGTTAATATTTTCTCAAACACAGAATGGGGCCTACAACGCCCTACCGTATTTACTACAAGCAATTGTTGGATGGGGCTCTGCTTATTTGGCCGATGTGGTACGAAAAAAGGGAAAATTCAAAGTTACCATAATTAGGAAATTTTGTCACGCAGTTTGTGAGATACTTTGCTTATAAATATTTTACATAATTTGATCTAATTAATTTTTCGTGTATATATTAGCTTTTATTGGACCAGCTGTCTGTCTGTTTGGTGTTATCTTATCAGGCTGTAATCACAAAGTCAGTTTAACTTTGTTTGCCCTCTCAATGGCATTCAACGGATTTAGTTACCCTGGCTATTGCGTCACTCATGTTGATATGTCTCCAGATTTTGCAGGTAGTTACACCAAAGTTAGATTACAATACTTATATGTATAAGATGTAAATCATTTTTCTGTGTTAAAGGAACCTTGATGGGAATTACAAATGGCTTTGCTAATATTGCAGGATTTCTAGTACCCTATGTAGTTGGGGTATTAACTCAAAACAATGTATGTGTTTATTCTAATTTGGTAGGACTTGCATTAGTTGTTATTTAAATTTTTTTTTTTGTTATTTTATTCAACAGCAAACTTTATATAGATGGTCGATAGTGTTTTATTTGGCCATTGGTTGTTATATTTTCACTACAATAGTATTTATTATATTTGGTTCCGCGGAACTTCAGCCTTGGGGCATTGGGGAAAAATCAGATGACGAAAGCATTAATCATTCCAAAAGCGATTTGTCTTTGTCCAAAAGGAAGTCAAGTTCTTAATTTGGTTTTAGAAATGACTGTTATTATTGAACAAATTTTATCACTGTATAAGATAGTAGTTTCTTAATTGTATTTCAACATAGGTTGCTTTCCATATACAATCATTTTGTTGAAAGTGTTTTAAAATTCCTAAATCTATCCTTAATTTATACATAAACTTTAAATATACTTTTTATAAATGGGCTTTTCAAAAAGTCGAATTCAATTTTAACAAAAGTGCAATTTTCTTATGTATTTGGTTAGATGTATAATACTAAAGAATGTTTTTAACATTTTTTGTTGATTTGTGGCTGTAAATTATGAGGGTCCGTTTTGAAATATCATAATCATAAGTTTATAAATATGGAACATTATTCTAGATGTGTCATAATGTGCTATTTTTTGAGAAAAATTCTTTTAAAAATATGGGAATGAAGCGATTGCTGATGATGTTATTTAACTATTTTCAAATATCTATGGAAACGTTTTACCAAACTAAATGTACTGCCTTTTAAAAATATTTTTTATTGTTGTAAATTATATATTTTATTAAGTGTCGTACAAATATGTATAATAATTGTTAATGAAAGATGTGGCACCAGCCAACAATCATAATTGTTTTTTTTTGGCGTACCTCCAAATTTTACCTTCAAATTTCGCGCAACTCAAAAATTTTTAGCAGCCCTACATACGATAGTCCAGCTAATAGATGCCGACACTTTCGCTAAAATTTTGCGTTTACCTCGCATTAGGTGAAAGCTACGCTGTAACTCCGTTCGCGTCTGTAGATCGTCAAAATCTTTTAATTTTTCGAATTTTATACGCCGTGACATGTTGTAAATGAACGAATAGTTTAATGTAAATAGTTGTTTAGTCGAAATATATAAAATATATTTAGAATCGACGTGTTGCACAGATTATAATTTACGTCATTTGACTTTAAGCACATGGTACAAAATCGTTCGTTTCTTTAACATGTCCGCCATGTTTTGAAGAAAGAAAAGTGGGTCCCTCAATCCACGAAATCTTACGGTAAATTATATGAAATTTTTAACAAATATTTGGTCAAAATGTCGCGAAGAGCTTATTTATGTTATTTAGGTATATATTATCTAATATAAATCGTTCAATTTTATGGATTAGCGCTTCAAAGCCGCGCCTACCGTTAGCGCTATCGAAAGTCGCAACCCTGCCATTGTTTTCATTCTAACGACAAGGCCTATACTAATCCCTTATATAGTTCCTAAGCCTTCTCGCATTCCGTAACCTGTCTGAAATTTTTATTATGAAGCTAAAGAGAAGCCCCTTTTTGACATTTAGTTATATGTTTTTGGTTTTTGCTATATTTGTGGTTTGAAGCTTATGTGACGTCAATTATGCCAAATGTAAGCCTCAGTAATTTCGATAAATTTTGTCGTTAGACCAGTTACAAAGGCCTAAGACAAATATTTTGACCGTTAATGAACCTACAAAGCCAAGTAAGATATCTTTTATCCCCGTTTCGTGATAACAATTCTGGGCAGGGCCCTGTTTCTCTCGCTGAATTATGATATTTAGTAATTAGATAACCCATTTAAAGATGATAACTGTTATAAATCATAGTGTGATAAGTCTTGTAACTTGAGACAATTAGTGAGACCCTTAGTAATCAAGTGCGATATTTTCATAGTTAGTACTAGATTTATATATAAAATGGTAAGGTATTTTAGTTGCTTCTGCAAATGAAGCAGTCAACAATTGTACCTGTGTTTATATTACCAAAACAATGTTGTATTAAATTTATTTATAACGTTGAAATGTATGATACTGATGTGTTGATTCTACTTTTTCAGTATGAATGAAGTGGTTTGGGAAACCGGACTGCACGGAATGCTCGCCAACGGTCAAACGGAAATGAGCAGTCTACCCCCTGTAAGGCACAGTGCAAGATCCCAAGACGACGCAATGGTGGGATATTTTTATCAAAGACCACAAACAGATCCTGACTTTCAAAGCTACAGTAAACAAGCCCGATGGGCACTCGGAGATGACACAGCCTTGGAGGTAGGCAATGTCTTGGTCAAAGTAAAGGTGTAATACTGATAGGATAGTTTTTATAGACACAAAATGTTTTTAAGTATGGTGGTGATGTAGGTGGTGTAAACTACAGATACTTAGAAGCCCTGAAGTATCTTTCTCTGTACTTTATACTATTAGGGATAGTTTCTACTAATCATAATAGGTAGGATTTTTAAGAAAAAAAAACACAAATCTAGCTATACTGTCTTAAAAATCTTAACCCGATTCAGTTTCCCCATGGCTGTTAGTTCGGTTACAATAGTATGTAATTCTTAATTGGTTTCTAAAACGTTAAATTACTGCTTTGTTTATTTAATTTTTACCTTTTTCTTCTATCAAACCAAATTAAAATATGAATTAATTTTTATTTATTTTCAAACTATACGAATAATCATTTAGAATGTCTAATTGATATTTATAAGATATGTATTTTAATTTTATACCACAAAGTTTTCTATAAAATTAAATTTATCAGCTAAAATTTCAAGTATTATTTACATCGCAAAAAATGAGTAAATTTTTAAATGATAGGAAATTAGTTATCGAATCAGTGAAGTCCTTTATCATAACTGTTTTATTCCAAATTGAAAGTTACGTACCGCAATGGATTATTTTATCATTTGCAAAGTATATATTACGTCAAGTTAGCGTTCATATTATGTAGCGAGATTCGGTTTGTATTGTCAGGTTCAGAGAGGAGCGCTAGAACATTCTGTCCTGATAAGTAATAAAAAAAAACTTGATAATATTAATCAGAATGAAACTGTTTACGATATTATTGTGTGGGTGCTTTGAAAAAGGCACGAAATTGACGTATTAATAACCTATAGAAGGTGATGAATCTGAGGAGAGAGGTACAGTCTTTTGTATTGAGTAAATCAATAAATTGTAGGAATAGTAGTTTCCGTTCCTGAGAAATCCGTAGGCGTGAATTTTAGGAGAAGAAAGCCATAAAAACGGCGTTGGCAGAATTTCTAGCTGGTTTTCACTACTAGCCCAGTAAATTATTCGTTTACAGAAAACGTTTTCATGTCGGCCGCAGAAAAAAATCTTTTCTCTTTTTATTTTTGTTGCCCCAGCCAGGCAGACTGTCGCTAAATAGAGAGAGAGAGGGGGGGGGAGTTTAAGTCTCCACGCCACGATGCTCTTCGTGGGGTACTCTCACTTTCCCTAATGTAGGGGGTGAGTTTTTCTCTTCACGGTTTTTATTATCCATCCTCAAAGATATTTTTTCGTCCCCCGCCGCGTTTTGATCAGACTTTCATCTCTAGTTTTCCACGGTTTTGAATTTGATACTCTCGTGAATATCGATTTTTTTATACGACGTGATATAGTTTTCGATACGCGTTAAGTGTATTTTTTTTTTAGTTTCAGACAGACTCGTTCAACGTTCGCGTAAGCAACGCTTTAATAGCGTTTAGCGGCTACGGGAGACGCGTTCAACTTTTGACCTTCACCCATCTGCCTCCCTTTTGCTTAAACCAAAAAATGCGCCTGTAGGCTGTAGGGGTATTAAGATTGGATAACTCTTAAGACCTTGCCGGCGTCATTTCCCTTGTGTTTGGTTTTGCTCTACTGACGGACTGTGTAAACCTTTCGCGCTTTCTTCGAAAAATTAGATTTTTTTTTGCAATACGAAATTATCCAGCGCGCCCGACAGATACCGCCACCACCAAGCGGACACGAGAGTTACCAACCGGCTATGTACTATTTTACCGCGGGAGAATAGTTCTCGTTTAAATGTGGCTCTTACTGTTACGAGCGCGCGTGCAAATCGCTCGTGTGAACAAAATACTAATGCCTTGTGACGTAAGAGCAACATTTTAACAAGTTGGGCAAGATTATATAAAATCAACTATTGAGCGCGGTTGTTTACTGAATTTTAAATTGCCCATCTGCATTTACTTAATAAGCTTTTAATTCCGAACAAAAGTAGTAATTAGGATGAAGATAATATTTAACACGTTTCAGTGATAAAACTCCAAAATTGTACGTTTAAACATTGTTAAATGTGTAGACACAACTCTAATTGATGTTAAATTACCCGATGTAAAAGCGTAGCAGACATAGTACGCGCGCGAACAAGAGTGCTAGCAGTTGATGCGTTTTTAAAAGTTAGTGACGTCACAGCCGTAGGTTCCGTAATGGTTGTCATGAAAACTCGCGTTTTTTCTCAATAGACGTTTAACATTGGTGACGTCGTAGGGTTTCAAGCTGCTGGCACTCTATTCGTACCAAAAAAAAAGGTAAAAATTAATCTTCTCTATGGCTTCAAACAATTCCCCTTGTATTTAATAATACGAGTTATTCGGTTTTTACCGGTTTTCGAATGCTGGATAACGCGTTTAATAAGCCTTGGCCACCGCCAACCTGCCCCGCTTACCAGTTAGTTCACTGAACTTGCCTATCGCACGGGCTAACGATAAAACAGGTTTTTCGCATCACTCTCCCAGAGTTTCTCTCCGTAAAGTAAGGTTTTTTAATACCCAAACTCAGCCTGATGTACATTTTTTTTACCTTCGCGAGACCGTCTTTACCCAAGCGCTAGTTTATATTGATTCGGCGTCTCGTTTTGAGCCGGTGCTCCCAAGCGCGCGGAGTTGGGGGGGGGGGATTCTCTCTGGGATCGTGAAAGCTAGTAGGAAGAATTCTAAGACGAGAGATATTGCGATAATATATCGAGTAGAAATCGGTAGTGGCGGAGGTGTCTTGTCGGTTTCATATTGGGGGATACTTTCTAGCCGGGGATATTTCCTTTGCCCTTTCGCTCGTCGCGGGCCGCGCTCGAGAGAGAGATTCTAGCAGCAGCAACGGCGTTACATCCCGCGATTGCGCCACGAGGGTCGGTTCGGATTTTTATTCGCCGCGCTATGGAAATCTACTAGCTTTCTGTCCGGGTGGTCATTGCTCCCTCATCCGCCCGTCGTCGGACTGCAGATTTCCCCGCAACTTCGCCGTCGTCTCCAGCCATGAAATACAACAGTGATGTTGTCGCGTTTTTAATGGTAAGGGATTTGCTCCCATACCGACAGTGATTCTTATTTTTATAAATTTACGACGGAAATAGTGTTTAGAAAAAAAGAGTATAACAATTTTTAACCACTTAAGTAACTTGGAATGTGGATACCTGTAATGGTATTTATGCACGTTTATTATATAACATGTATATATATGAATATATATTTAGTTGTAGTGACATTTTGTGTGATTAATTTAATATTTTGGCGTATTAAGTTTGATTCGTATTTATAGAATGTTTTAAATGTTTATTTGGGGTAATCAGCCACGCCTTATACGGGCATATCTATCTCTTTTTGCCGATCTCCTTTCTATCTTTAGTTAGGCGCTTTTGTCATTCGAAATTAAGTAACTCCCACTCCGAGCCAGTCTCGAATTAATTATTCGCTTAATGGTACATGGCTGAACGTGCGTGGGATGTTTAATTTCACCTTCAACTCTGACTCCCAATTAGAATTGGCTTGTTTTCTATATTTGTAATCTGTGCCATTTTTATACTAATTTCTTTTAACGCGGTTATGTCAAAATTTGTCGACTGACGTAATTTTTTGGTAAGCGGGGTAATCACCCCTACTAGTTTTTTTTACGGTTAAAATCTTGGCACCCATTTCGTCAAGGATACACTACTTAAAATCTTGTTAGAGAATCTGCCAGATGTTTATTTAGATCCAACCCTGTTAGATTCACTTGTCTTAATTCTCAAACTATTCAGTTTTTTTAAAAGGGACGCGGGTTTTAAGTTTCTTTACCCTAAATACGTCAATAAGGTAAGCAGAACGAAGCGGAGATTGAAAATTCCTGTCTGTACTCGGGTCGAAATTCCATTCATTAAGTACTAATTTCAACTCTCTTAAACGTTGTTTACAGAACACTAATTTAAACTCATACAGAGTACTAATTTCAAACCTTTTAAAATCCGATACAGAGTACTAATCTCAAACCTTTTAAAATCAGATACAGAGTACTAATCTCAATCCTTTTAAAATCCGATACAGAGTACTAATCTCAAACCTTTCAAAATCCGATACAGAGTACTAATCTCAATCCTTTTAAAATCCGATACAGAGTACTAATCTCAAACCTTTTAAAATCAGATACAGAGTACTAATCTCAATCCTTTTAAAATCCGATACAGAGTACTAATCTCAATCCTTTTAAAATCCGATACAGAGTACTAATCTCAAACCTTTTAAAATCAGATACAGAGTACTAATTTACAACCTTTTAAACTCCGATACAAAGTAGTACTTCTAACCCTTCTGATACAGAGTACTAACTTCAAAACATTTTAAACCCCGATACAGAGTAGTATTTCAAACTCTTCTGATACAGAGTACTAATTTCAAAACCTTTAAAACTCCGATACAGAGTACTAATTTCAAAACCTTTGAAACTCTGATACAGAAGAGTACTTTTACCGTCGGTGTTACTGGTCGTGTTTTTAAAAGAGACTTTGGGTTTAATTCTTTTGGTTAAAAATTCACCGAGGAAGAAATAATGTTAATGATTTCATGAAATAATTCGTTAGCCAAATTATTTCTTTATATATTATTTTAATAAAAAATCGAATGTTGGAAATGTGAATCCTATTTTAACAGTAACTTTTGTTCATCCTTCTTTTAATCCGTTTTAAAATCAATATAAAATTGATTTCAAGTATTTTCTTGCATTTTGTCCAATTTAAAGGTTTTTAGACGTATAGCGAGTTAACCCTTTGATCGCATTTCAAACGCATCCTCCATTAATATATTAAGTTTCCTGATTCGATATTGATCACTAGCGACATAATAAAAAAAATCGAAATACTTTAATGTCGGCTACAATTAAAACCTTTAAAATCGACAGTCTTAAAAAATATGGTATTCAAATGGTAAAAAATAATAAAAGTAGTTTATTTAATTTCGAAATTATTTAAAATTGTAATATTTCAACAATGCTTTAAAATATTTCGAAGCGAGTCTAAACGAGTTCAGAACTCGTATGTGAAGAAAAAACTAGCTAGATTCGTGCAGAACTTTCTTTCGACTGTCTGCCTCTTTTACAGCAGGGTGGCCAAATTCCCATTTTTGTACCCGGAAAACATTCCGGTCGTTATCTATCCACGAGGAAGACGGGGCCTAACCCTATTTAAAAAAAAGATGAAACAGTAATTAATGTCTCTCTTACCAATTAGCATATCACGGTTTTTGTTTGGGAAGAGGAGACCTATTATTTGGGCGTAAAGTATGAAAACTTAATGGCATTCCGTAAATCCAGATAATAACTATTATCTTCTTTGAATATATGATTCTAATAAGTCTTTCTATAATTTTGTATCACCCTCCTTTTCGGTTTCGCGATTTTTAAAGAGGTTAGAAGAGATTAGGGTTTTGTTTGGGGGCTTACGGCGCTTTATTGGTCGAACCCTGCTAGTCGGCTGCCCCCCAAATAATTCTGCTTAGATAAACACTCGAGATGTTAAGTTCACTTTGTTGGTTTTTCATTAAGGATCTTAACGATTTAAAAATAACACGTTTATGATAGTTTTAATAGCCTTTAAACCACAATCGAAGCTAAAACTCGAAAACTGTGTTATGGTTTTTATAGAAGTTAATTAAATTTTTTCATTTCGTAACGGGGTTTGTCAGTATTTTTTTTTATCGGACAGGGTTCGTACACTACCTGGAAAACATAGAAAAGTCAGGGAATTTTAAAATAGTCCCAAAAAGTAAGATAATTTTAAAATGACCCTAAAAAAATCAGGCAAATTTTTTTTTGAAAGATTTATTAAAAATACATAATCCATAATTTTCAAGATTTTACCTCCAAACATAATAATTCTACCAAAATGATCAGTGAATATTTGGCAATTTGGTCAGAAAAAACCTGGAAATATCAGGGAATTTAGTTCCGGAATTTTTGTACGAACCCTGTCGGACTTTTCCAGTCTTATCGTTTAACACTTTGTTACTGTCAGTTATATAATCTAAAATGAAATCTAATTAAATTTAAATACTATTTTAATTTACCCACATTGCCTTAGAACCCATGTTTTGCCTTTTTTATTCCTCTATTAAAATACATTGATTTAATTCAATGATTATTTAAAAACATAACTTTGATTTAAATCAGTAAATCCGGTTGTGTAGGTGGTTCTTATTACGGCTCTTAATTTCTTTTTTTAAACCAACTAAGGCCAAAATCGAAAAAGTTTTGTAAGTTTTTTACTTTTCTGCTGTTTAATCGGAGTCGGAAGTTTGGTTACCTTTCCTACCGTTTTTTATCTTCGATTTATAACCCCTTTTTTAAAAATAACTCCCTCTGGTGATATTTTAGACGCGGTGAAAAGATTGTTTTTTTTTGGGAAGGAAAGGTCCACAATTATACGTATAAAAACGTCGTTGCTACCGGCAGAGTTGATAAGTGCCTGTCGCTCATTTCCTGAAGGAACCGCCGTCGGCTCCGAGTTCAATTCTTTTCTCCTTCGAGGCAAATGCACGCCTCAAATTGAACGAGATTACGAAAACCTAGATCCGCCCTTAAAATGGCAACCCCCACCCCCCCCCTCCTTTTCGGGTTTCACTCTTTCCGTGTCAGTCTCAAAGTCAAATGTTGGAAACATTTACGTTGGAATTTAATTGATATTTTAAATTGGGGAATAGATAATTTAAATTGACCTAAGAAAAAAACCAATTGTAGATTTCACTAAATATCACTTTTTTAGAGAAGTCTGTGGTAAAAAGTGGCTAATGATAATTTATGTAAATAAGGTAAATATATTATAGAAAAAGAATGCAACGATTAAAAGTACACTAACTTTTAATTTTAAAAATTAGAAAGCGCTTTACATTTATTACAAGACTTGTTAAAAAACTTGTTGAGGTTAACGGTAATAGTAAGTGTAGGGAGCAGGGTTGGAAAAAACCCGGCAAAATTGAATTTTTTCCGGGACACGTGGCAAAAAATGGAAAAAATGGCAGAAATGTAAAAAATATTTTAAAGGGAAATTAATAATTGATATATGACTTAAAATTACTAAATTGTTACTGAAGTATTTACGTTTAAGTATAGGCTTAGGTATCTATTTAAAGTTTTAAACAACTATAATATTCCATATACTTAAATTCTTATCTATAGAAATAAGGTGCCCGTTTTTTTTTAATTTTGCCATTGAAAGTGGAAAAAACCACGGCAAAAATTATTTTTGCCACCCGGTTTTTTCCAGGCAAAAACCGTGGTTTTCCACCCCTGGAAAAAAATGTGCCAACCCTGGTAGGGAGCTGTTGGCTCGCGTGGTATGAAGGGTTTTACACTACCCTCCTACGCATTGTAACCCGGCCACCTGTTTAAGGGCATTATAAGTCGCTAGATGACTTGGGCCTAAAGGTGGTGCCTTGGTGGTGATTATTTTTACTAAAATAGCCCAAATCTTAAATTGGTTTAATGGTATTTGGGGGGTTTAAAAAAAACACCATATTAGCCAGTAAAGGTATCTGGTATTATTGGTTATGTCGGTGTTTGCCACAATATTTTAAAAAATGACACCTGTCATTTACCACTTCCAAACCCTGAGGTTATTAAAGTACAAATAGTACTTAACGTATTAACAATTCCATCATTATATTAGTCCTAAATGTTTTCTTATATAATAATTGTGAAATTTCGATATGACAATTGCAATCTGGACATAGTTTTTATTCTTTCGTTAGTGGAATCGGCAATCCTATACGTTTAAACTTACAACACTGGTCATTGCCTCCATTCAATACTTTGACCAGTGATAAGTTTTTGAATAGATACTCTGATCCAAGTAATTATTTAAAGTGGCTTTAGAGTTTTATTTTTAATCGACCTAACTAGCACCATATCAATAAATTTCAAATACCTAGAAAATAAAATGTGGAATAATTTCTTCGATTCATCCCATTTAAATACCCACTTTAAAAAAAAAAAAAAGATCGGATCGGAAATGGTACAATACAATCTTGAAAATTAATTTTCTTATATTATTAGGAAACTGGTTAGTTTCCTCTCTGTCCTGTCTTAGGGTATTAAGAATTCGTATATTACCCTAGAAACCTTTTATGAATTGTTAATTATAAATCTCCTAAGAATTGCAGATTTTTTAGCTATAATTCCTATTTATCGTCGAGGACTATTGTTTGGTAGCCTTTCTAATGTAATCTAGATATTTTTAGATATTTAACAAACCGTGAGAGGAAATGGAGGCCCATCTTGACGGGTTAGTTTTTATGGCCCTTCAAACTCTGTACCCAGGGTATCAAGGTGTTCCCAAATATATATTAATATTCTTCGGCTTTTCCAGTTCCCCCATCCCCCTTTTTTTGTACCTAAAAAGCTACTTGTGCAGTCTAAAACGCGGGGTGAGACAATTGTTGCACCGCAACCGGCTGGCTGGTGGTTCGACAAGGGAAAGTAAAACTTGTACCGGAAGAGCGCCTCCCCCCCCCGGACCGGAACACGCGCCTATTTCTGTTAAAAGACAGTCACATAATTAATTATTGGCTTCTAGTATAGATAGAATAATTAACAGCGAAATTTGTCTATGCGTAACTGATTAAGATTAGTGGAAATTTTAGTGTTAGGTTATCGATACAAGAAAAGTATCAATTACAAAAAAATGAATATTTAAAAAAATTGATAAAATTAAGATATCAACAACCCTTCCCCATGGGGCGCTAGATCGGTGCAAGAATTAGTGTTACGAGCCGTAAGAAACCAGTCACATTGAATTCCATATTTTCCCGCACTAATCTCCAGAAATAGGGCTGTAATTAGGGGTGTGCGAGTAGTGGTTTCAGGGAATCGAGTCGGGTATCGAGTACCAAATTCTTTTTCATCGAGTATTCGAGTCGAGTCGAGTAATCGAGTAACTAAAAAAAACCATCGAGTAATAAGTTTAACGAGTCGGGTTATCGAGTACTTGATTGGGAGCTGGTTTTATTCAAGTAATTATGAAATTAAATTTAAAATGAGTATGAAATAACTTTCTATGCTAAAAATATACCTTTAATTTAAATGGACCACAGTTTCCACAACTTCTCGTAGGCCCCCAAAAAGTTTGTAAAAACCCCTCTTTGAACTTTGAAGCAACGAGGATAGAAAAACTAATACTCGAAGAGTTTAGAGAGCGGCTTATTCGAGTAATCGGGTACTCGGTAATCGACGAGTATTCTCGAATTACTTATTCGAGGTCGAGTACTCGCACAGCCCTAGCTGTAATAATTCCAGAATATGATGGTTTTATCTGTTATCACGAGGCATAAAAGTTAAATTCGGTCTAAATTTATGCAAATAATTCTGAGACTCTTTAATGACAATATTAAAAGCGTATTAAAGAAGTAATTTGTTCAGGGCCCATTTTTACTGAAATTAAATGAAGCTCCACTTTTATTAATCGAATGGCGATCTCATTAATCGATTAATTTGGTGGCGTTTCTCTTTCGATTCATCCTCATTAGTGGGTTAAATGGCTTCTGATTTTTGCTCCCAGAGGACATTATGGATTAATTGGTAAAAGATGGCCGCTATCAAGTGGCCAAAGAAACGCTCCCGCGCTCGTTAAACAGAAATGATGATCCTGGTAAACTCTACCCCGTTAATTCAATTGAGGGTGTCGCCAACTTTATTTTTAGGTCAATTAGATTACGTTTCGCCCCATTTCGGCCATACTGTTAAGTCATTTCTCAGTTTGCTGTCAACGTGTCCACCCTAGACTGAAGCACGTTTGAGAAGGTCCTTTTAAAGGGGACAACGCCATTAGAGACCGATTTTTAAATAACCTACGTCTTGCCAGGTGTCGCTTACAGTCTCAAACGGAGTGATCCCATTGTATTTCACGAATCTCATTCCACCGAAAATGTCCTGACACCTTATCCAAAATATAGTACAACGGTTTATTGGGAAATTTTGATGTAGTTATTTTTTATTTAGTTGTCGCTTAGCTTAGTATTGGTTGGGTTGGATTGGCGTAGACAGGGTTCGTACACGACCTGGAAAACCGGGAAAGGTCAGGGAATTTGGAAATGATTCTAAAAGGTCAGGGACTCCGGGAATTTGCAAATGATTCCAAAAGGTCAAGGAATTTGCAAATGATTCCAAAAGGTCAAGGAATTTGCAAATGATTCCAAAAGGTCAGGGAATTTGCAAATGATTCCAAAAGGTCAGGGAATTTGCAAATGATTCCAAAAGGTCAGGGAATTTGCAAATGATTCCAAAAGGTCAGGGAATTTGCAAATGATTCCAAAAGGTCAGGGAATTTGCAAATGATTCCAAAAGGTCAGGGAATTTGCAAATGATTCCAAAAGGTCAGGGAATTTGCAAATGATTCCAAAAGGTCAGGGAATTTGCAAATGATTCCAAAAGGTCAGGGAATTTTCAAATGATTCCAAAAGGTCAGGGAATTTTCAAATGATTCCAAAAGGTCAGGGAATTTGCAAATGATTCCAAAAGGTCAGGGAATTTTCAAATGATTCCAAAAGGTCAGGGAATTTGCAAATGATTCCAAAAGGTCAGGGAATTTGCAAATGATTCCAAAAGGTCAGGGAATTTGCAAATGATTCCAAAAGGTCAGGGAATTTGCAAATGATTCCAAAAGGTCAGGGAATTTGCAAATGATTCCAAAAGGTCAGGGAATTTGCAAATGATTCCAAAAGGTCAGGGAATTTGCAAATGATTCCAAAAGGTCAGGGAATTTGCAAATGATTCCAAAAGGTCAGGGAATTTGCAAATGATTCCAAAAGGTCAGGGAATTTGCAAATGATTCCAAAAGGTCAGGGAATTTGCAAATGATTCCAAAAGGTCAGGGAATTTGCAAATGATTCCAAAAGGTCAGGGAATTTGCAAATGATTCCAAAAGGTTAGGGAATTTGCAAATGATTCCAAAAGGTTAGGGAATTTTAAAAAGACCCCCAAAAAATCAGGCAAATACATTTTTGAAAGATGTATTAAAAATACATAATCAATATTTTTCAAGATTTTACCTCAAAACATTCATTTATACCATAAAAATAGTCAGGGAAAACCTGGAATTGTCAGGGAATTTATTTCTGGAAATTTTGTACGAACCCTGGTAGATATTAGATAAGTTTTGTCGAACAATTTTTTTTCTTGAATAAGATTTGGTTTGAAACCTGCACAATTTGGCTCGATATCATGAAAAATATAAATTATCTAAAAACTTAGTTTTTTTTACATATATATTACCTATATATATATTATTAATTTGGCGCCATCTAGTATAAATGAAAGCGTCAAAATCGAACCTCTAAAGGCTTCCCTCTATATGTTTGTTTCCCTGTAAGCCATTTGTGTATCGGTCTATATTTCCAATATATTTGGTTTTAGATAGTTTTCAGTCGCGACTGTAGTTTCGTTGTTTTGACGTGATTTTGAAACGTGTCTTCTCTTTTTGCTGGCGCAGGTTCGAGGGGGTGACGCGGCGGAACTTGAAAGTGGTTTCCAAGCCTTGGCACTCGAGACAGGCCATCAGCTAGAGGTAAGTTTTTTCATTTCTAAATTGCACTATTCTTCGAGCGTTTCTATTTCGGATAATACGCAGTTTCGATTTGTGTTGAAATCGATTGTGATCCCAGTACAAAATATATATATATATATATATATTGTTATATATTTAACAGGGTTGATGAGATTTAAAAAATCTTATTTGATTTAAATCGTATATTTTCTTTTAATTAATTATTAAACATTTCTTTATAAACTTAATTGATAATTTGCACGCGTAATGTAAACCAAAATTTAAACTAATCTTAAATTTAACTAGTGCTTTTAATTATTTTGATCTGAATTTTCATCGCAACAGCACCCATTTTTGTAGATTTGTTTAAATATATAGTGTAATAAGCGATTTAAATCAATGATTTTCCATTGACTATCTTTTTATACCAACCCGAACTATTCTTAAGGATAAAATTGAAGTAAAATGACACTCAACGGCTTCGAAATAGTAGCTATTGTCTTTTATTCTAGTTTCAATGCGACTATTTCATTTACGCTCCTGAAATCGAATTTTTAAGAATAGATTACGATCTAGAGCTTAAAATAGGGTCGGTAATTTGCAAATCTTTAATTAATTTTATCCTAACAAAGATAAATTACCGTCCGTAGTTTATAGATCTGGAACTGTATTCGCGCGAAACAATCGGAATAGACTCGAATTATTATCTTATTAATTACGCAACTTCAAAAGTACCGAAATTATTTTATTTACAAGATATATAAATTTTATAAGAACATTATTTTTTAAATGTAAATATTAAATCAAATGATCATTGTTTGAAAACAAACGGTTGCGAAAGACGGTTGTTTGTCGCGTTCACGTGACGTAATTGTATAATAACCTCCATTTTGCCATCAGGCCACGCCTTTGAGCCACTTTTCACGTGGAACCTTTCCATAATTGCGATAGAGTAATGACATTGTTTCAACTCCTACTATACAAAAAAACGTAAAAGAAAGCTTTATATTTTGGCAACAGCTTTGGCCCCCCTTTGGTCTGTAACTTTGGGAAAGGGTCACTCATCCCATACGTACCGGTTCTATTTAGCGGGGGAGGACACAGCGAGGGAGGGTCGAAAAAGGGTACCCCGCCTACTTTTTATTATCCACTCCCATTACGGACTAACCCCTCCTCTCGAGGATCAGATAACCGTCGCGTTGAAACAAAGAAACCCTTTATGTAGCTTTCTCCCGTAAAAAATAATAAAACCAAAATAGAACCATTCGCTTCAACCTCCTCAAAAAACCTCAATAACCATCCGTGAGAGGCTGTATCATTAAAAGTTACTTCTCTCTCGACACTTTGCCAAATTGACAGTTAATATAATTTGAATATAGTTTATCCACGATTTTATCCCTTTTATTTGTAGTCATACTTGATTGCCCGCTGATTTTTTTCTGTTTATTAATGGTCATTTTTTGGCGAAGCGGGCAATCCTTATTTCAATGACCCCGTACGTACTACCAACCGGTTTATGCAGAAATATTTTTTACAATTTTTTTATATTTTTAGCGCGTTCGCTTAACTCTTTCGCGCGGCCCGTTGCAAATTTATTTCTTTAGCCTTGAAGAGTTTGTTCTTTACGACTTCCCCCTTACCCAAGAATTTCCACGCTATTTTGCAACTTTTTCAGGATCTAAATATTCGGTTCTGACTTCGCATTTATTTGTCCATTCCCTCTTTTTGCGTACGTTCTCTAGGGATATGTAGGTATTAGTTTCGATTATGGTGTTGTCGCTGCCGCCGCCGCCGTATTGTACGTAACGTTTCAACTATAGGCCTAAATCAGGGTTGGCAAGAACCAGCCGGCCTTTTTTAAACCACCGAAAAAATCCATGTTTAAAACGACTTTATTTTTATTAAAAAAATATTGAGAATTGAATTAGAAATATTGAAAATTTGAAATACTATTTATTTCAAACTAAAACTGAACTTTCATTTTTTGTCGTCTGCTACGTCGTCTCAGGAAGTAATGAGGGCTAGATATAAGCAATTGGGGATCTTAAAATTAATTTTTCACGTGAAAATACGCCGCCATGCTAGGATATAAAAGCGGGTAAATAAGCCTGCTTATATCTCACAATGTAAAGGTACTGTCCCGCGCAAAAACGTATTTTTGAAATCGGTCAATTTGAGCTTTTTCGAAGTAATGAGGCTAGATATAACCAATTTGAGCATTTTTTATTAGTGGTTTTAACTGGCTTAATCCACCGTTTATAACCAGATTTAGCCATACTTAATTTTTAATTTTTAAAAAGCCGTTTTTTTTCCAACCGGGAAAATTTTAACATCAATCGAAAGGACATTTTAATTTGAACGATTGGGTAACCCAGGGCTCACAGAGTTCCTATTTGTTCAAAATTGTTGCTATAAATTCCTATTTTTTCGAAATTTTCTAGTTTTTCTATAGCTTTATCCCGAAATTATTATAATTTTAAAAATAATGTATTAGAAAACAGCTTTAACGTTTGGGAAAAATTTTCCTTCTAAATGGAGCTTAGCTCTGGCTTAGGTCCGGTACTCCAGAAAACATTAACGGTTGGGCTCTATGATTTCAATATACTCCTATAATTTCCTATTTTTTCAAAATTGTTCCTATGAATTCCTATTTTTAGCTAAAATGTTCCTATGAATTCCTATTTTTAGCTAAAATGTTCCTATGAATTCCTATTTTTAGCTAAAAGTTTTCCTATAATTTCCTATATTTTCTATGAAATTTCCTATAGTTCCTATAATATTTAACAAAAAATCGCTGGGAGCCCTGGTAACCGGAATTGGATCTTTTTGACGATTTTAGTGTATGCATTTGCGTACATTTCTTAAATTAAGTTCGATTTGATTTAAAATTATATTTTCGTAAGATTTAGGCCTTTCACGGAACCCCGAAGGCAGCGTACTCCCTTTTTATGATATTTAATCAACAAATATTGGATCTAGTCGGTATACCTTACAGGGATAGTTCTCTGGGGTACAATATTTGCAATTGAGGGGACGGCAAAAATATCTGGCAGCCTCGTTTGAAACAAACATCTTCAACTTGTAGTATAGTCAAATGTATTAGAGAGAACTATCCCATGTCGGTATCAAGCTAAGCTGTCGGGGCCCAGAAATTTGTCATTAGCTGTCTGTCGCGCAGTTAGGGATAAGAAATCGATCGATCAATCGATAGGCAATATCGAGCGCGATATTTCAAAGTTTAACATTATATGGCTGTTTGTGGATGTAAACAATTGCCCAATGTACCTTTACTCACTTTCGAAAGGGGTTGATTTAGAGGATGAATCGGAATTTAGATAAAGGTTTTGGTGCTCTTTTCCCCTGTTGACTCTGTTGAGTGTAGAGACATCTCTTAGTAACTTTATCGTGATGAGCCCATAATTTTTTCTTCAAATTAGTGACGTGTTTTGATCTAAATCGTGGCGCGTATTCGCTTATAAAGAGGGCTCAGAGCGATCCTATAATTCCATTATTTTAATATAATTTGAAAATTGTCCTATGAAATCTTATAATTTATTTTTTTAAATCAATCTGAGAAAAATGGTCTTAAGATTTAATGCCAAAAATAAATATATTTTAAAAGTTAATTTTTAGGGTATCCCAACTCCTTTTCAATTAATACGACAGAACTCGTATATTTCAATAGTAAAGTTAAAAATTAAAGTTATGTAAATCGGTTATGTTTAGCTTATAATTTTTTGGAATCATATTATATTTGCTTCAAAACCTGATGGAAGCCAAGTAAAAATTAATAATTTTAACTGATGGAAGCCAAGTAAAAATTAATAATTTTAACTGATGGAAGCCTAGTAAAAATTAATAATTTTAACTGATGGAAGCCTAGTAAAAATTAATAATTTTAACTGATGGAAGCCTAGTAAAAATTAATAATTTTAACTGATGGAAGCCTAGTAAAAATTAATAATTCTAACCTCTAACCATTAGAAGGGAAGTAAAATTTTAATCACTCGGATCCGATTACGAAAATTTTTAACCCTTTAAATTAATAGTCACTTTTATTCGACCTAATTTCATCATTTGAATTTCCACAAATTAATTGGGATAATTTGTTTAATATTTAAATGGCAATTATATTGTATTTCTCCGTAATTTACTTAATACTAGGCAATCGGGCTTTAATCATGGAAATCAAGTTTCACTTACTTTAATTTGAGCCAGTGATGCTCTTCGTTATAATTGACCTATTTTATGAAACAAAGTGATTATACAGGGTTGCCACGCTACCTGGAAAAGTCAGGGAATTTGAATATGGGTCTAAAAACCAGGGAAATGTCAGGGAATTATAAACAGGGTTGCCACACGTCAGGGAAAAGTCAGGGAATTTAAAAATGGGCCTAAAACGTCAGGGAAATGTCAGGGAATTTTAAGAATTTGTAAAGATTCAGGGAAAAGTCAGGGAATTTAATTTTATATGGGCACTTTTTGAAGGTAATTTAACTCTAGATGTATGACAAATTCCACGATTATCATTTATTTCCTTGAATGTTTGGCTAATTTTTTCAACATTGCAATAACCTTTTTACTGAAATATAAGTCCATCCAAATTTATTAACTTCTAATAAAAGTAAAATA
The DNA here is from genome assembly GCF_980474605.1 of Leiobunum rupestre. Classification (NCBI taxonomy): domain Eukaryota; kingdom Metazoa; phylum Arthropoda; class Arachnida; order Opiliones; family Sclerosomatidae; genus Leiobunum; species Leiobunum rupestre. The sequence goes on from NC_143390.1 coordinate 38,728,191, forward strand.
TAAACGAAAAATTTTGCCCTTTATAAGTCAGGGAAAATATCTTAAAATGGTCAGGGAAAACAGGGAATAGTCAGGGAATTTGAATCTGAAAATTTTGTGGCAACCCTGATAAAAATTAGTTTGAAATCAGGGAAAAGTCGGAATTTTAAAAATAGTCTAAAAATCAGGAAAAGTCGGGGAATTTTAAAAAATAGTCTAAAAATCAGGGAAAGTCAGGGAATTAAAAAAAAAATCTAAAAATCAGGGTAAAGTCAAGGAATTTTAAAAATTAGTCTAAAAGTCGGGGAATTTTAAAAATCAGGCAAAAGTCAGGGAATATAAGTTAGGCTGCAAATAGAAAACCTTTACTAAAATGTGGGGTAAAAAATTCAAAATTTTCCCACAAAATAAGTCAGGGAAAACCTGGAAAAGTCAGGGAATTTGAATGTGAAAAAACTGGCAACCCTGTTATAAACCTTTCATAAAGTTTAGCGCTGCGTCTTTTCCCACGTGCAGGTCCATAGAATACCTAAAACTGTCTATTTGTCTAACAGGCTTTAAAATCTGGATTTGATCTAAAGTACCCTATTTTCAATTAATTTAGGGAAAAGCACCATCGGCTTTAAATTTACTTTATACTTTTGTTTAAGGGCATTTTACAAAGTGGTCGAAGCTAAGGTTTGTCGGTACAAAATACTTCTAACTTGGCTAAGCTAATCGTTTATTCCCATTCGACCGAAAGAATTTTAAAATGTAGCTCAATTGGCGGGGTGATTTGGTATTTTATTTATAAGGTATGTACTATCGAAGATCCATGGTTAGGTTAAGTTAGGTTAGAGTTGGTTAAGTTTACTATTTCAGTTTTGGTTCAGTTACGTTTCTTGACTAGGTGAAGATAAAAATATAATTCAAGCTCATTCCATTTTATTTTCAAATAAATGCATAGTACAAAGATATTAAAATGGCTATCCGCTCCATTGCAAACGACTTCAGTAACTAAATTGAAAACATAGCAAAAGCCAATTTATATAGCAGCGTTCGGTCGAATGGGACACATAAAAGCGTTCGGTCGAATGGGACACATACAAACCGCACGTTTCGGCGGAATTCGGTCGAATGGGACACCTCAAAAACCGCCTTCGGTCGAATGGGACTAAAGCAAGCTAATACCAAGGAACTAGTGACTTTTGAAGCCGATGGTCCGGTTAAATTGCTTAGGAGGGTGGTTTCAAGCCACGCGAGCCAACAGCTCCCTACACTTACTATTACCGCAGGGTGACCAGACTTCCTATGATATTTTTAATGCCTATAAATTCCTATATTTTTACCGATTTTCCCATAATTTCACGGTCTTTTGAAAATGAAAGAACTTTTTGTGCTTGTCATAGAACATCTAGTGAAAACACCGCCACTTTCGAACTAAATTTTGAAATGTAAGGGCTATGTAAATCCGTGAAATGTACCAAAAAATTCCCTACTTAGTGTCGTATGTTTTCCTATAATTCGCCTATTTTATTTCCTATTTTTCCTATAAGGCGACTAAAATTCCTATTTTTCCTATAAGGCGACTAAAATTCCTATTTTTCCTATAAGGCGACTAAAATTCCTATTTTTCCTATAAGGCGACTAAAATTCCAATTTTTCCTATAAGGCGACTAAAATTCCTATTTTTCCTATAAGTCGACTAAAATTTCTATTTTTCCTATAAAATTTCAAAGCCAGCTCTTCATAAACAATCTTTTTTTTTTAAATGATAAATAACACTGTCAGGTTTTCGGATGTTGTAACTAAAATTGGCCGTTTTGAAATAATTTAGTTCAAATTAGAAACTCATTTTGTTCTACATTAATCTCCATTTCGTTCCATTTTTTTATTCTATTTTGAACATTTTTGTTCTGGAAGAGGAAGACCCTCACCTCATTACTTTTCAGATTAAGGGAGAACCCTGTTTTAGATACTACACACTTTACCTCCGCCTTAGCTTCGCACGAACGAAAGGATCTCCGCTAATGCTTTCATTCCGGAGCTACAAAAATTTTCATCCCAGCCGTTAGTTTTAAAATCCCTCTTTGACAGCGTTAAATATCGTACACTTTCGGTTCACTTCGAGTCAGAAAAGACCCTTAAAAGCCTTCCTTTCTCTTTTGCGGCAACTATTTGGGAACAAAATCGTTAAAAAGGAGGGAGTGGTCCAACATTATCTGACACTTAATGGGAAGCCAGCAACAACGCTAGATAGTTGCCGATTTAAATCCTTCCGGACCTCGAGAGTGGCGGAATTGGGTACGCGGCCATATTGGACAGTCATAAAAAGTGCCTCGGATGGCGAAGAAATAGAGGGAAAGATTTCGATCTCTGATATAATCAATCTCGAGCGTCTCTCCTCTCTTTCCGCTGGTTGGCTATCAACGAAAGAGAATGATTGTTAGACGCTGAGATCCCCGGGATGAGGATGAAGATGGGGAAGAAGCCGATAGATGGAGAGAAGATGCGCCCATCTTTTCCTTTCTTTTACTCGTGTTTTCTGAGGGGACCTATCTATACTGGATGAAGTGAAGGTTGGAGGAGAGGGCTCATAATTTATGAAGCCTCATTTTTGGGCCTCACTCGAAAAAGTTTCGTGGGTGGAAGAGGAAAACGCTCCTCTCTTTATAGCCTTGTAGAGGTCATCCATTTTGGGCTTATTGGGTTTTGGGACTTTTACACGCGTTGGGTGGGGACGGTCTTGCCTTTTTTATGATCAGACATTCGTTCTATTTTAGCTTAAATTGCTTTTTAACGCGTTTTCGTAGATTTTCGAGGCGCAGTTAAGTAATATTAATGTTCGGGACTCTTCGCAACAGGTCAAAGCGAAACTTATCAAGTCTGTGCTTACTATTATTAATTTTTAATACCGCGTGTAGTGTAAAAAGCCCTAGAAAGGTAAAGGAATTTAAAGAATTTGTAAATTCCCAGATAATTTAAATTTATCCTGAAATTTTATGATAATTTCTTTTTACAAATGTTCCAATAATTTAGTTAAAACATAACCTGTTATACTAAAATATTAGTAAATTCGAAATATAAAATTGAATTGGGGTGGCAGAGTGGTTAGCACTTTCGCCTCGCAGCAAGAGGAGCCGGGTTCGATTCCAGGTTGTGGTATTGGGTGAATACTCGGAAGAACTCCTTTTGCGTAGAGTTTGAAAGTTCTCTCCCCCACTAGTTAAAGGGGTTTTCTCCTGTGTTCTTCGGTTTCCCCTTTTCGTAAAAACTTGTGTATTAAGTGTAGGGAGCTATTGGCTCGCGTTGCAGGAAGGGCTTGCCTATACCCTCCTACACGTTAAACTGAATTAAAGGCAATAAAAGTCGTTATGTCTTATAAGAAATTGTCTAATTTTGAAGTTAATAAGGTTTAGTGTCAGGGAATATTAAAATATTGATAAAGAATATTACACCAAATTCAACGAGGTTCGTACACGACCTGGAAAAGTCCGGAAATTTGAAAATGTTTCCAAAAGGTCAGGGAATTTGAAAATGATTCTAAAAAGTAAGGGAATTTCAAAATGATTCTAAAAAAGTAAGGGAATTTCAAAATAAATCCAAAAAATCGGGCAAATAAATTTTTGAACGAAAAATATTTTCAAGATTTTTACCTCAAACCATTCATTTATTCTACGAAAATGGTCAGGGAAAATTGGGCAACTTGGTCAGGGAAATTAATTCCGGAAATTTTGTATGAACCTTTTTTATTGATTTTGCCGAATTTATTGTTGTATCAACGGAATCGGATGAGCTAATTCTTTAATGAAAGTTGGTATAAGTTAAAATTATACTTTAAAAATAAGCAGTACTAGCTAGGTGGTTTCATTCGACCTATCTAAAATATTTCTCCGAAAGTCGACGGATAGAGGTTATCTTTATAGGAGGAATCTCAACGGCACAATAGAACAGAAACCTATTTGTATAGAGAGAGATCCGCTCGAGAGTCGATCTCTTCCAAGCTCCGAAATCCCCCGACGTTAAAGAGTTTTGACTCTATGCTTTTAACCCCATTCCCTCTAGAGTGGAAAAAGATACTGCTATTTTTGCTGGTGATGTTGGCGGTGGAAGTAACAGGGTTGCCACACATCAGGGAATTTAAAAATGGACCTACAAAGTTGGGAAATTTAAAAATAGTCCTAAAAGGTCGGGGTATTTTAAGAATTTGTAAAAATTCGGAGAATTCAATTTAATCTTGACACTTTAAAGGTAATTTTAATCTAGATCTATGGCAAATTCTACTATTATTATTTATATCATTGAAAGTTTTTTCAACGTTGAAATAACTTTTGTACTGAAATATAAGTTGATTAAATTTATTAACTTCTGATAAATGTAAAAGTTTGGCCCTAAAAAGTCAGGGAAAATAACTTAAAATGATCTGGGAAAACAGGGAATTTTAATCTGAGAATATTGTGGCAACCCTGAAGTATTGTGCTAGGTTAAATAGGATTATGATTGCGAATAGGAATGGTATTTATCCCCGGACACTATTAGGTAGGATGCATCTACAATCTTAACTGTTTATTACACGTTTGCTAGCGTTATTCTAACTATTTGGTCCGCTATTTGAGTTGATGGTATAATTATCCGATTTAACGCGCGATATATATATGTAAATGCGACAATGACGAAAGGCAACCTAGTAGTACAACATGGAAATTTACAACGCCACCGAGGCTTAGTTATTTTAACGTGTTTTATACGTTGCTCAGTCCACCATGGATTAAACACTAAAGGATGTTCCACGGGCGAAAAAACACACAAATGCCCTGTCACGTCGCCACCTAGCGGCGTGAGTCCGAAAAACCGGAAATTTATTTTTATCTCCGCTCTATCCAGGGGCAAACAAACCCACGTGCTTTTAAATAAATAATGGTATCGAAAAAATAGCAGAGGATTTCTAAAAATCACGTTATAAAAGTTCCAAAAAATAACAGATGGCGTTACAAACTCATATCCGGTGCCCCTGGATAGAAGAAAAAAAATAACACCTCGCTAACGAGGACTTTGCCTTAGGAAGCTAGCCCGTGGAACATCCTTTGGGACATTTACGTTAAAGCGAGTGTCGGCTCGACGTGAAGTAGCTCTTTTTTTCAACAGATGTCGCTAGAGTCGAAATCAAAACAAGATGCTTACGCTACATTTTGACCCAAAAGGGGATTGGCTCGTTTGTAAATTTAACGATAACTTAAATTATAATAATTTTTAACAATATATTTTATATAGGATATATAAATTAGGTTAAAGTCCACTAACAATTGTAAGTAGAGTATAAGTAGTCTTATTAATACTCTACAATGGTTCTCTGACGACGTTATCGTTTCGCTATTTTGAATTTTAGCTTCCTTTTAAATCAATAGATGGCACCACGACCCAGGGTTGGCACGATTTTGCAAAGGGTGGAAAAAGACTAGTTTTTCCGCGGTTTTTCCCAACTATTGTTTTCCTGCCAGAAACCGTGTGGAAAATCGTGTTTTTTTTTTCACCTAGTGGCAAAATTCAAATAAAAGATTAATAATAAAAGCAGTATATTCTTCTATTCTATTCACTCTTCTTCATCTCTCCTATTTGCAATGACCAAATTAGTCACTTAAATTTAATAGATATATCAATGATTAATTTAGACTGAAAAGGGTTTTTCCGGTTTTTATCAGTTTTTCCCACATGTCCCGGCAAAAAGCTGATTTTTTCCGGGTTTTTGCTATCCCTGCCACGACCTCCAGTATAGTCGTTTTTTCGAAGAAACAGATAGATTAATTGCCATCTCTAATAACAAGGGCCTTATCATAATACAGGTGGCAATGATATAGCCGACAGTTGCTTTAAAACATGACAGATATTGATTAATTAACGTGTTTTTGAAGTACTACGAGACAACTGAGGCTTCGTGAATATAGCAGTGACGAATGAGGGTTCTAATATGTCCTGCGCCGTCTTGTTTTTGTTAAGCCTTCGAATGTGGCGAAACGTTGATTTACTTCTGATTTTTTGGAGATAAGGAGTCCGCGTGATCTTTTTCAATTGCTCCTTATTTCTCCTAGTCACGCTCTTCGTATATAGCTTTTCCTAAGATTACCTAGCCAACTTAGCCGAGTGTGAACGGGACTGTTTTTACCCCTAAATATACCGGCTCTTCCCTTTTGTTCTATGCAGGCTGAAGTGTTTTGTGTTCGTCGCGGATAAGTTTCGTTCGCATCGTAAAAGAGAACTTCGTTCCGTTGGTGGAAACGTCCAATTTTCGCGGTTTTATTAATCGCATTTATCTAAAGCTGGTTTCACACTCGACGGAAAATAGCAGCGTAAAGTTGAACGTTAGCGGTATATCGAATGAGAATCAATTGTCAGCTCGGCGTTTACTATCGTCTTTCCGGCATATTTTCCGTCGAGTGTGAAACCAGCTTTAAAGTTCGCTTCAAGCAATAGCAATAATACGCGCAATATTTCTGTGGGGTGTCTGGGACTTAGACGGATGAAGAATCCATAGAAAAAGAAGTGTCGACCCGTCTATTTTAATTGCCAGAAATAAATATTCTCTAAATTTCGGAATAGGTTAGAATGACATTAGCGATGTACTAAAACTAGTCTAGTCGCGGAATGGCAATCGTATTAAATTTTGGATGTCCGACTGGACAAATATCTCCCCCTTTATTTGGTGAGCAATGACTGACGGTTGAAATCCGTTCCTAATAACGCAAACAATAGCTTAGGGCGAGAACAAAGCTGATGGTCGAATAGGCTCGTCTCTCGAAGTTCGAACGAATCTCTAGAATTCGCCCTTTTCTCTCGCTCGCTGTCTCTACTGTACGCCCGAATCGATTGGGATCCAATTTTGCCTTTTGTGTATTTGGTCTTTGTTTCGCTGGACTGGCTACGTAAATTGCCTCGTTAGGGAGTTACTTGTACGCTTAAAATGCCCTTACTGGGGAGGCCCCCTCCCTAATGGACCCCTTCGTATCAAGCGTCGGTAAGGTTTCGACCCCTCTATCTCTCCCTCGGCTCGCTTTAGGGCTGTGTTTTGACGTATTATTAATATTTCGCGAGGTTAAGGTTTAACGGGAACCTCACGCGTTGGCGTACCTAACTTCCGATGCTTGCTCTTTTCTGAAAAAAAAACCGCGATTGTTTTCGTGCAAAATTAATTTACTTGTCAAGAAAACAGTATGTTTGCTTTGCTATTAATTGTTTTAGATAAATCGATTTAATTCGAAATTTACTGTTGAATGTTTTTACAATTATCGAAAAGTTAGAACGAAATCAAAAACGTTATAATTAAATTGATTCTTGCCTAATCGTATATAATTTATGCGAAATCGAACTACATTTATGGATTGAAATTTATAGTCTAAATCAATTTAATAGGCAATTAAATTTGTATTAATTGAATACAGCTACGCTGAAAGGGATCGATAAATAGTTTGATCCCTTACTTATATATTACGTAAACGTTATCGGCTAGTAGGTACCATAAGCGGCACTCGATTCTCATGCATTGTTCGGACTGAGAGCTATCCCGTCAAGCGTGGATATATATTTTTTCCCTAAAATATGAAGCTCAGCTCCAAAGATTTTTCGGCGAGGAGGAAAAGAAAGGTCGCTAAAGATCTCTTTATTAGGTAAGGCTGAAGGGGTTGAGCGGGTTTTCGAGTTGGGCCCAGCCAAATCGTAGTCTGCGCGAGCCAGCCACTCTCCCTGAACTTTTCTAATAATGGCTTTCTCGGGCAGCGCTGTCGGCGGCTCTCTTTCGTCGGTGCTTTGCGGGGCAAACGCCCTATTGATCCGCCATGATGGGGATGAGGGATGGGAAGAGGCTGACTGGAGAACGGCGGTTGCCGGGAGACGCCGGTCATCCCCCAACCCCTCCTCGTTCGTGGCAATCTCGCCTCGCTGTACCCGGCCGAGATCCTAAAGGGGGGGGGGCGAAAATAGAGCTTTCCCGTCCCCTCTGTCTGGTTGGCGACAGAATTGGACGGAAATATAGCCCTACAAGGAGGAAATGATCTTTTTTTCCGCCAATTTTTTTTGTTTAGTCGGCCTATCCCCTTCGGGTATTTCATAGGATTCTCCGAATTTTTAAAATGGGATTTACGTTTGCGTCTTCTTTTACCCGTCGTCAATTTTTATCGAAGTTGAAAATGTCTACAGATCCATCCTCCGTTCTTAAAATTACGTCCTTCTCTTTGATCAACAGTAAATGAGTTTGGCTTTGCCATATTTTGGTGGTTTTTAAGCGGAACAAAGAGACTCTGTCGTACGAAATTTACATCATTTTATTTTTTATGCGTCTTGATTTTTATTTTTTTAAGACCTTTGTTCCAACATTTTTACTCTCGCAACATTTCGTGCCGCAAATAATTTTGAAATTTACTATTTCGAAGGAGGTACGACGGCTTTTAACTACGTTCCCATCCATCTATTTTTCGTATATTTTTTTATTCACCAACCAGTTTTCGAGAGTTTATAGGTGTATAAAATTGACCGGGGCTCTACGGCAAAATTCAATGAACTGTGTTGTGAAGAGTTTTTCTGTCTCGTCCGGGATTTGAATCATAACTCGATTTGGTTTTTCGATGAATGAACGATTCGCTTCACCGCTTATTTTTACCTTCCCGCGTGGAAAAGAAAATTCGTTTTCTTTCTCAATAAAAGCTTATTTAAAATAATAGACTACACCGGTGTACGCTTAAAGCCACGGTTTCTTGAAAATGTTTCCAAACTTCTCCCTTTCTCCCACCCCCCAAAATTATTTCAATATATTCCGATGGTTAGTTTTGTTCTCGCAATCATTGAGCAAAATTAGATTTATCGCAATCATTCGCTTCTTTCGTAAAGTTCATCCTTTCTCCATATTTTATCCATTTCCATGGCAACCGACTTTCTCCCTCTCTCTCTCTCTCGACTTCAAATTTTAATGTTAACAAGTACACCCCGGACGCCGGGCTCGCGTCAAATACCAAGTGCCATTCCCAATCTAGGATGCAAACGTAACTAAGGGATCCGCGCGTTAATTTAATAAATTAAGACGTTTGTTAATGCAGCCTTAATTATGACTTTTCTTCGTTAAATACACTCGCTTGGCAGAGCCATCTGCCGTCAAATATGGTGATTTAGTAGTCTAACATCTGATGTCGATTGATATGGGGATATTCCATTTTCCGGATGATATTTGATAACTAGTGAGAAAATGACTATTTCCTAGAGAAATAAACTTATAAGCTGTAAAAATGAAACGTGGCTCGAATTTATCGCTTGTATTACTCCGTCTACCTATGCAAACTATAGAAATATACAAACTATATTACTAGTATCTTTATAAAATCACTTTTTGGTTCTCGTATAGAGAACTAACACTGTAGCCGCAGGGTTGGCTGGTTTACACCAAGTGATTTTTTTTTAAACCAATGGTTTTTTAATCATTTTTTTAATTAATTAAATATTTTTCCAAAATGTTTGTACATTTTCTTACCGAACTGATTACATTTCTAAAACATTTACAAGGTGACCACATTTCCTATATTTTCAATACCTTCCTATTCACCCCTTAGGTTTTCTCATGTATATAACCCGAAAAAATTCCGTCGTCGTGAACCCTTCTTCATCCTATATTGAACTTTATTTGAGCTACTGATTTTCGATAAGAATCTTTATTTTTGCTTATGGTGAGGCTTGTAATAATACTCATATATTAATTTTTAGTTGATTTGTAATATGTATGCATGGTTAAACAAAAGCGAAAAATAGATTAAAAGTAAAATAAAGCAGAGTTTAAAAAAACCTGATTTAAACCCAAAAAACCGGTCTTTTGGGGTTTTTATTAAAAAACCGGGTTTTATTTTCAACCCTGCGTAGCCGACATGTTGGGTAGGATTTTTTTCAATAGGAAAAAGCACGGGTAACGTCGTGTGACGTAGAACTGTTAGCTCCCTATTTTGAAAAAGCAGCGGTTTCAATCGAATAACGTAAAGACGGCAACTTCTCTCTAGAAGGTATATGACGTACTTCTGGTGCTAAATACGGAGCTCTCACAGTAGGCCGTTCTTCGTCTATGGTAGGATCGTCGGCGAGGCGAGTCCCTGATAAGAGAGCAGAGATGACTGCCCTCCCTGTGCCGAAGCATTTGCCACCTCCCGCGAGCATCCACTCTTTTCATCTCCCTTTCAATGCCTTCTTTCCCGTCGCTCGTATTTCCACCCGGCCGGTACCAAGAGAGAGAGCCCCATCCTCTATATATCACGCCACGGTGAAGGGCTGCTGGCCTCCTCTCCTCTTTGATATATATACAATTCATTTCAGCCCCTTTTTTCAATACACTCGTAGCTACGGCGGAGGAATACCTCGCGTAATCTCTCGGAGGGAAGAAGTAGCGCGGTGTAAAGCGCGAATGAAAAGGCGATATAGTAGAGCGAGGATTGGGATAACGACGCGTGCAAATAGAAGCGCGTACTCGTAACCCTCCAGCCGCCTTGTCTCCACTGCCAAGCGAATTTCGGACGCTATCTTAGCGTAGGCCCCGGAGAAAGGCAACCAGCTGAACAAGCTCTTCCCCAGCTTGGGTTCCCGTATACGTCACGAGTCAGACTGAGAGTGGGATCTACCATTACCGGCCTCGTAGGGGCGCCTGTATCGCGCGTTACCAAACGAAAATCTTGTTTTTTTCCTTTCCACATTGACAGAAATCGTTTTTATTCCCTTCCCAATTTCCATAGCCGTATTTCATTAATATAATTTCGGTTTCATCCCCGCTTTTACGCGCGTTCGAGTCACCTAGTTTTCGCGGTATGCCGGATCATAAGCGAAGGTCTTAATGGTACTTGAAATTGTACGCAAAATATCCGCTATATGCTTTATGATTCTAATTTGTACCGTATTTTTCTTTTTGCAGCAGATTTCGGCATCGACCAAAAAACTGTGGGGTGTCGACGACCAAGGACCCAAGCCCGATGACGCCACCAAGGGTCTCTTTCTCGGGGACCAATGGAGAGACACAGCGTGGAGCACAGGGCACAATGCCGCTTCCGGTTAGTTGACGCGAAAAAAGTTTTAGGCCTAAAGGCTGCTGTTCAGTAAAGATAAAACGCTGCTGCCACGGCGAGCGTCGACGCTAAAGAATTCGATTTGGCTTAGATTAATTAACTTAACTAAAGGATGTAGCTTTATACGTTGTTTATTTGCTTAACACACTCGCCTATACCCCCATGAACCAAGCGGAAAGGGATTTCAAGCTATATCTTTGTTTTGTAACCGTGGTGATGTTTTTGTTGGGTCCACATCTAACATTTATTGCCGCTTGAAGTACAGTCCCTATCAAACGTTTATGGCCGTTTTCTTTTGGCAGCCATTTTGTTTCTTATTTTATGTAGAGAACCGACTGGGGGCTTTTTGGAAAGAATACCTCCACGAAAATAATATGCAGTGACAAATAAGGTGCTAGCACCATTTGGGCGTGATCAAAGCCGGAAAAATAAAAACCCTCTAAAAAGAAGTAACGAAAACAAGAATAAATTATATCGTGTCTATGCTTGTTCGACGCGTGATCACACTCAGAAACCAAATCTAATTATTAACCCTAATTTCATTTAATTGCTCTTGTTTCACCTAAAAATTAAATAAGGGTTAATTTACTTGTTTTTCGTCGTCACTATTTCTTCAATAACTTTAAAATTTCGAATCCGATTTGCAAAATGGTGCTAACTTATTATTTGTCACTGCATATTATTTTCGTGAAGGTATTCTTTTTAAAAACCCTCCAGTCGGTTCTCTACCTAAAATATAAACAAAATGGCTGCCAAGATAAAACAACCAGAAAATTTTTATCGGGACTGTACATCCTGTAGCGGAGTTAGTTAATTAATCCTTGTATTAGATTTAATGAGGATTTTAAAAATTGACGGTCACTGTCGTGGCGGTGAAAAACAAACCTTACTATCGGTGACGTTATATTCTGACCGTTTTGTTTGGGTACGCAGGGGTGGCGTTTGCCGAGCACGCCTTGTCCCAGCCAATTATGGTCCAAAGGAGAAGCGGTTCCTACCCAGGTAGCGACGCGGCCGCCATGCTCTCGCCAAGATCGTCGGAAACCGGCGGGCTGGGGATGAAGATGGCCGAGTACGTCTTGGGCACTTCCCCCACCACCAAAGACATTGATTCCCGAATAGCTAGGCTCCATGTTGGAATGGTAAATCAACTCTTTGAAATTATTACGAAATGATCGTCTCCTAATAATATCGATACTGTCTCGAAAATGAAGAACTCCGTGGAAAATCAAGAGAAAAACAAAGGCCCCAAAAACTCTCCGTACGGCGGTGATGGCAAGAAAGGCGACGATGGCGGAGGTGGTGCCATGATCCAAGCCAACGGAATCATACAGAATGGCCTCGATGACGACAAAGGCTACAAGTACGTTGATGGCGCTAACAAATCACCCCCTATTCTTACGTTGACGATATGTTTTTGTCCGTAGAATGCATGGTCGTAATACGGGCAGTAGACAGCCATCGCCCAGCGAAGAAGACGTAAATAAAAATGTAGCCATGAATGACGTACATGTATCTAAAATGCCAAAATCCGACATGGTCGTACAATCCGTACAGGGAGGACCTATGCAACAGGGCCCCAATTTACACGGACTCGAGACCGGTTATGACCCGGTCGGTATCGACACGTTACACTTCGATTATCCTTCGCAACTAATGCAGTCCATGGACTCTCCGGGAATCCTCGATTACGGTTCTCAGGTCAGTGGAGCTCTTTCGTATTTGAATGTTAATAGACAGACATATATAGATGCGTCGTCGTCGTTGTTTTCGCGTTAAGTAACCTCGCTTTTCGTAAGCCGCTCTCCTGGCTTTACATTTTTTGTTTTGGTTTGATTTTTTTATTAATTCCTCGTAAACTTAATTTGCTTCTTTTTAAATATTCTCCGTTCTTCCCTCGCCCTCGTCTCTTTTCCACCCCCGTTGTTTTCTGGTTTTTTTTCGCTCCCAACGCTACTTGTATTGGCTAATTTACCCGAGGGTGTTGGTTTTTTCTTCGGAAAAATTGTCGCTTGTTCGTACCAAAACTCATAACAAATTTAAGAGAACGAGTGAGCCAACCCCTCCACTCCTATCCCAGCTCTATCAGCAACAAAGGAATCAGCACATGCAGCCCATGATGGCTGCGGCGGCGGCCCAACAGCAACAATACCAACAGCACATGGGGCCGCCCGCTCAGCAACAAGGTCAAAACATGGGAGTTCCGCCTCCGCCCGCCACCCCTTACACTTCCAGTCCTTACATGATGAACCAAGACCCTTACGCGCCAATGGGAACAATCATGGCCGGCCAGTTCGGTAAGTACTTAACTAACGCTAAGTTGGAAGCGAATTGTGATCGATGTAACGCTCGTTAGGTCCAGCCGTTTTGCCCCAGTATTACGGGATGCCACCGTGGGGGGTGTTTCCCGCGCCGACACCGGGGATGATGCAAGGTGGTCAAGGTCAACCACAAAATCCAGCGGCAGTTCAACAGCAACTGATGAGAGGCGGGGGTGCCCGACCAATGACGCCCCAGGGCCCTGGTCCTGAAGGAATGCCCCAAGGTGGTAACAGTGTCCAAGGAATGCAAGGACCTGGTACGTAAACCCGCTATAGTCGTATATAGACGATATTTAAAAAACTGAAATTGACGAAGTTCAATATGGTACAGGTGGTCAATATCAAATGCTACCTCCTCCGTATTACGATCAAATGATGGGTAATACCAGAGGTATGGGAGCTGCCATGCGTTTAGTTCCTCCGGTTCTCATGAATCCCGCGGCCGCTGCTGGTCAACCAACTAATAATCCAGGTACCTAAAACGGTTCTTTACAATTCGTACTCTCGTCCTTTTTACGTTTCTAATCGAATGGTTTCGGTATTCCGCGAAGGGAATATGAACAATAGTGGTTTGAGGCTAATGGGATCTCAAGGGCAACAAGTTCCGAATGCTGCTGGGAATATGCTCTCTAACAACGCTACGAATTCCGTTGGCAGTGCCCTATACACTACAGCCGCTACGTCCAATATGGGCTACAACCCGGTTACGTCCGGCATGGGTTTCTCCGGAAGCAACAGCAATCACTTAGGCTTCCCATCTGGATTGGGAATGGGCTTAGGTCAAACTCAAGGAAGCGTCGGTTACGGCAACAGCGCTCTCGGGCCAATTGGCTCGTCAGCGATGGGCTCCTTAGGAAGCGGTGAGTCAATTTCTTCGCGGGTCTTTTGGAGGGTAAAACGTACTTTTTAAGGCGGTTTTTCTAAAGCCACCGTAAATAGATCTTATGAACCTAGGTTTGGGTGGCAACTCTGGGTCTCCTCGTCGAGACTCGTTCGACCGTCGAGACAGTTCTGGACTCGGAGGCGGACCGAACGGGCCTAGCTTCTCGGCGAGCCTCGAAAATCAGTTCTCTCGCCACATGGCTCCGGGAAAGGGAGGAGGATATTACGGGCCTCTGGGTACGATGTCCGCCTCGCCTGGTCCTGGACCTATTGGAATGCTTCCCCCAAGTCAATCCTTGTCTCCTCCGCCTTCTTTGAATGGCTCGACGGGAAACCTGAGCTTAGGAACTATCAGCAATTGTATGCGTTCGGCGGCACCAGGAGCCGAAGCCAAATTCATGATTCGAAATGGACCACTGGGTGGCGGCATGTTTGGATCGTCCAATTCTTTGTTCCCAACCCGATCTCTTCAGAGGAAGTAAGGCCAAAGACCGCGAAGCTCTCGTTTCAATCGTTAGGGTATTGATTTCTTCTACCACGTTCTAAGTTCTAGTATAGAGAAACCGACTGGTCGCAGCCGGCTGTTGGAAGACTTTAGAAACAACCGATATCCTAATCTTCAATTGCGAGACCTGGCCAATCATATCGTCGAGTTTTCACAAGACCAACACGGCTCTCGATTCATCCAACAGAAGTTGGAGCGAGCGACTCCCGCCGAGAAACAAATGGTTTTTAGCGAAATTCTGGGCGCCGCTTACAGCTTAATGACTGACGTCTTTGGTAACTATGTCATTCAAAAGTTCTTCGAGTTTGGCACTCCCGAACAAAAGCAAGCTTTAGCCCAGAAGGTTAAAGGTCATGTACTTCCTCTCGCCTTGCAAATGTACGGTTGTAGGGTTATTCAAAAGGCGCTGGAGTCTATTCCTCCCGAACAACAGGTACGCGTCACGTTAATCCGAATACAGTAACCCCGAAATGTCCTAAACAAACGAGTTTTTTTTCTCTTTCCTTTCATCGTTGTCAGTTCGTCTTACAGAAGGAAGTGGTCAAAGAA
This sequence comes from Leiobunum rupestre, assembly GCF_980474605.1. Classification (NCBI taxonomy): domain Eukaryota; kingdom Metazoa; phylum Arthropoda; class Arachnida; order Opiliones; family Sclerosomatidae; genus Leiobunum; species Leiobunum rupestre. Next base: position 38,743,481 of record NC_143390.1, read on the forward strand.
CTAGATGGTCACGTTCTTAAATGCGTCAAAGACCAAAATGGAAATCACGTCGTGCAAAAATGCATCGAGTGCGTCGATCCGTTGGCACTCCAATTTATCATCAACGCCTTTCAGGGCCAAGTAAGTGACTTTTACATCGTCTTACGAGAATAGTTTGTCTAAACCTTCAACGTTTTTATTTGTCTTTGCTTAACACCAGGTTTTCGCACTGTCAACTCATCCTTACGGTTGTCGAGTTATTCAACGCATATTGGAACATTGTACGCCTGAACAGACTTTACCAATACTAGAAGAACTCCACCAACATACGGAGCAATTAGTTCAAGACCAATATGGTAATTACGTGGTACAACACGTACTCGAACACGGGAGATCGGAAGATAAGAGCAAAATTGTTACTCAAGTCAGAGGAAAAGTTTTGCAACTATCACAGCACAAATTTGCAAGGTAGGTTTTACTTTTCATAGCTACTTTTCTATAGACCGATATACATTTAACGAGGGAGAAGACCCTTTCACGGGGCTAATGTCAGTATAGGTCGATTTTTAATTACTCGTACTATATGACGCCAAAAGTTTGAAAAGTAGAAATTTTAAACTCCCTTCTTGTTTCTTCTTATGGCTGTCGAAATTTTTAATTTGGTGGAATCTAGTAGAAATGCATTAAATTTGAACCTATAAGGGCTTCTCTACATGTTTTACCCTTAAGCAATTTGTTTATATCGGTCTATTGGCGTTAACGGCGTTTATAGTCCAGACTTTGTGTGACCCTTGGCGGGGGGGGGGGGGGGCTGATAGCAGAAGAGATAAATGTAGGCTAATACTGTAGGATGTTAGTACACAAAGGAATTCGGCCACGCCCAGGAAGGGAGGGGGGGTTCTTTAGGACTAACTGACTTTTGACCTTGATGGTAAAGCTTGATACTGGGGAAGGTTTTTGTTTCTCTGTCAAGAAGGGGTCTTCCTACATAAGTACTGTCACAATATCTCAAAAAGGGCAAGGATAGGTATTGCTTTTTTATTTGGTGACATTTCTAACTTTATCTATTTTAAAACCAAAACTCAGGAAGGTACTTGCATTAGCAAGGTAGATTTAAAATTGGACTTTTGCTGGTAACGCAGCTTTGCTTGCTGAAACAATTTTTATTTTTATTACATTTAATTTCAAATGTTAATTAAATAGTAACGTTGTTGAGAAATGTGTAACACACTCATCGAGAGCTGAAAGAACTGTTCTTATTGAAGAAGTTTGTACATGTCATGATGGGTAAGTAATAATGGAGCTTATTTGAAATTTTATAGACGTTAATTTTTCCTTCAATATCTTTTCCTTTTATTAAATTAATAAGAGTTTAAAGTCACTGAAAATTTAGTAAATTATACAATATGATGTAATTTTTTTAGCTTACATTAAAAAAATTATTTTCTAATCAGCGATATGACTAGTTTTTAGCATAGTCGCAGTTATCCCTATTTATGCAAGTGATTGAAACGTGACATTAGATGATCCACCTTAAAAATTTAATTTTTTTACTTTCATTGTGAAGTAGTGGATTCATTTCTTTCATTCAACGAAATTTAATAACCCCTTAATTAAGCTACAATTTAATTGGATATTGAAAAAAAATTATCCCTATTGAATTATTGCGCCATACTGAGAAAATGTTTGGTGTGTTACAAAACAGAGCCTTATACACAATGATGAAGGATCAGTACGCAAACTATGTGGTTCAAAAGATGATAGAGGTTGCCGAACCAAACCAGCGCAAACTCTTGTTGCACAAGATCCGTCCGCATATTGCCTCTCTGCGAAAGTACACCTATGGCAAGCACATTTTGGCTAAATTGGAGAAATATCTTGTAAAGAACAACGATCTGGGACCCATAGGTGCCCCTCCAAATGGAACCTTGTAGGGAAAGGAAAAATCAAAAAGAAATAATGTCTCAATAAGATTTGTATAAATGTAACATTCAACAAAAACGCAAAACCCAATCGTAAATGAGAGGATTAGACTGCCAATTTATTCTTAAACCTAGAGTCTAGGCTACACTTAAAAACGGCGAACCTTTTTTAAATTGTATAATGTTTTCTATTTTAATTTTTTCAGCTGACTTAACGAATTATCTAATAAGTAACGCTAGTTGTTAAATGGGATTGCACGTGTGAGATAGAATTTTTTTGGGTTTAATAATTGGGAAATATTTAAAAAAAGTTGGATGTTGCGACGTAAGCTTTGATGATGGTATTTTGTAGTTATATTGTAAAAAGAACTTCTCTTTTTAGAGTTTAATTTTTAATTCATTTTCCAAAATCATCATCATCTAAAGGAAAGACATAAAATTATCATCTTAAATGAAATCCTTAGCCACTCGGTTATCTCAGTTTTCCCCATTAGGTTAAAAAATTCGTTATTATCAGCTTAGTTTTAGGCTATCTTAAAAGTTTAAAAGAGCCATTCTCTCTCCCATCCTTTAAATACGCATACTTTGTCTCATTGAAATTTTAACTTATGTATAACGCAGGACTTAGTTTCTGAACAGGAGTCATTTGTAAAATATTCGACTAAATGTAAATTTTTGTTTAAACGCGAGTTAGTTTGTAAAATACTGAAAAAAAAATTAATTTGGACTGTGTAAGATAAATTATTACATGTAGGTGAACATGTCCGTCTTTTTAAAGAAAAGAGTGAAGCTCAATTTTTAGGTCCCCCTCTTTCACTCCCTCACTACTGGATCAATTAGTTTAATTTAAAAAGTTATTGACCTTTTTGAGTTAATTTTGTTAGTTCTTTAATTACGAATTGGCCACCCAATTAGGTAATTAAATTATAGTAAATATATTTCGCAGTCGGCGATATATATTTCTCTTAATTAAAATTAGTAGGTCAGCTGCCTGTGTATAATGTACATTGTATGGAAAAAATGTTTAATTCTACCGAAAAATAACAATATGGTCTTTGTAATAATCGGTGCTAAATAGGTGTAATTTGTAATACAGCTAATTTTTGATAATGTATTGTACAGTCTGAAACTTGTAAAGGTGTAATTTAGATCCCGAAACATTGGCAAACTAAAATATTTGAATCCCCTTAAAAAATCAATTTTTTAGTACATATTAAGGCGTTGAGCTATCTATATATACATAACTATATAAATATATAAATAATTGGTGGGAAATCAACAGAAATGTATAATTTTGCACCCTTTTCCCCATGGCCAACTATTTGGCACAGGCTGCCTGTAGTATAGTCGCCAATTCTTTAACTCGTGGTGCGCAAACTACGATCGTCTAAGCCATATTTTAAAATTTTGTCAAACAACTAACATTTGTAGTTGGTTTCTAATTATGATTTATCTTTAGGTAATAAGTGTTAGGTTAGCTTGTATTTTAGGAGTCATTTTCTTAAATTTTTAGGCGGTAAATATAACCCAATTGAATGAAAGGATTTCAATATTAGCATTTTCAAACACATTGTAAGTATTGATAAAAAAAAACGGAACGGTTGGTGAGATTCGATTACAAATATTAAATTATTTGAAATTACAAAGCTAAATAGCTTGAATGGATTTTTCCGAAATAAGAAAATATAAAAATTTTAGTGTGAATTTGGACCCTTATCAAGCCTTTGTGTCACTGCAGTGCCTGGTGCTTTGTGCAGTGAATCGTGAAAACACTGCCAAAGTGATATCTCAGCACTTGCCTAAAACAAATTTAGAAATAATCGTGACATATAAATTCATTATAGAAATAAATTCATTATAAAAATGTTAGTGAAGTCTTGTAAGAAAAAGAATACTAATATGGTTGTATTGAAATTTTAGCTCCATTTATTATAAGCTTGTTCACTATAAACCAAACGTTACAAAAATAGAGTGATTGTAGCGTTAAGCAACATATTTGTCAAAGTAGGACTGTGGAAACCCCTTTTTTTTGTATTTTTAATTGTACAATGTGTAGATGTTCCTTTTTTGTTATTATTTTCTCATTTTGTATTTTTAAGGAGTGCTTTATATTGTAATTAATAACCATTTTGTCTTGTGCATAGTGTTGCATATAATGTAGATTTTGTAGCTGGGAAAAAAATATACACTATATTGTGAAAATTTCATTGTACACATTCATACAAAGTCATAGGCCAAGGTATATATAAAAATATCCTTCATTGTACCCGAAATAATTTTGAAAAGGGAGAGCTTTCGTATCAAATTAATAACGCTAAAAGAGGCCAGCCTCAATATTAGGGGAACAAATTTGTAAATTTCTGTTTAATTTTTTTCAAATATTAGATTTTTTTTGTAAACTTCTATCATCTGTAAAAATATTTAAAATTTAAACTACCTGATGCAAATTTAAGCCACAATTTTTCTGTATAAAATATCAATATTTTTAATACTAATAATTAAATTGGGAAGAAACTAAAAATTTCCAAGAAAAAGTAATTATGTATTATAGTTTAAATATAGTTTGTAAAAAAGCGCCTCTGTAAAATAGATATCGTTTATTATATATAAAAAAAAATTTTACTTGTACTTAAATTTTAAATTGTGGTTTAAATTTGAATAAGTTTTCTTATTTCGCTCTACAATGTACTTTTTATCTTGTCTTTTCAAGTTGACAGAAAATGGATTTATATTAGAGGCGTTGGTTAGCGAGTACACTAATTTTAACTCTCTCAATTCTCTCTTCACTATCTTGGCCATGTACAGACAGTATGTAAATTTGTAAATTGACTATATACTAAAAAAACGCATCTTAAAAACCAACCATGCTATTGAAATGCCTATGCCTTGTAAAGTTTTTCAGTATCTTAGGCAAGGAGAAACAAAAGTTAATACATTAAAATAAAATGTATCAAACAAAATATCCTTTTCACTCGTTCTTTGTACATGGAACCATTAAAGTTAGTTGCCTGGAGTAACGAAGTAACACGTCTATTTCGTTTTACCTTAATAAGTAAACTGCAATAGATATTTTACCACGTTACCTCGAGTACCTTAACTTTATAAATCATTCGTCAAGTATATATATATATAAATAAATATAAAAACCAAAAGAGCAGCCAACCTTCACTGGTTTAACTCGATGAGTAGTGCTGAAACTAACGCTATTGGGAGTTGAGAAATCATTTTTCCCAGGCAATTCTTTGTAATTTTGTACATGTAGTTCATAAAATTGTAATCATTGTGCAGTAATTTAAGGAATTTTACTAGAAAAGTAGGATGGTAAAAAAATATACCTTTTCATTTTATATATGGCATACTTAATTTCTCATTCCCTCACAATAAAAAAATTCAGGCAATCAAAAGCATTCAGTTTTCAGGTATAACAGAATTGAATTTTTGTTCATTAATATATTTAAACTAAACCAGTAAAAACTGGAGCATTGTATCGTAAGATCTCTGTGAAACAATTTTGGTTTGAATATTGTTTTTTTTCTGTACCCAAAATTACTAGCTTATGTGAAAGCTATGTGTTTTCCCAATACTGTAGCTAAACAAAAAATAAATCTGTTTTAGAGGTATAACCAACTTTTTATCATTTATTAACAACACATGAGGAAATAAACGACCTTTAAGTTAATGTACACAAAAAGTGGCAAATGAACCGTTATAGAAAATAATATAATAACATTAGTAGATATCATTTTAGACAACTATAGAAAGAGTATACACGCAATGTTTCCTTTTTCTTCGTAATTAGGTCTTACGGACAATCGGACTTTGCTTTAATTGCAAAATGATGGAACGCATTCGAGAAGTATCTTTCGAGTTACGAGAAGATTTGGGATTGAAATCGCATAATTTGGCAATTCTTTCCCATTCTTGACCAGCTGTTTCGGCATCTCTTTCAGCAACATATTCTTTCTCGGCATTCCTGTAACAGGTAAAACCATTATTTTGTATGCTTAAAAATTAAAAACTTTCTTTCTGTTTGAGACCTATTTGTTAAGCAACCTATGAAATTTAATATTGTTAAACAGTTAAGGAGTCAGTCTAGGGTGTACTCTTGCGCCTTGGATTAAAGAACTGAACTATCTCTGATTGAAAAGATTTCCAATCACTAAATCACCATTATTTAACTGTTATTTACTTCCCGATATCATTAAAATTTATAAGATTTTTATTGAACATGAAGCTAATTTGTTTTGAACATTCCCAAGCAATTTAACAGCTCCACAAGAGCAAAGCGCATGCACAACGCTAATCTAAAATTATCAGAAGCGCTTGAAATTTTCAAATTATATTACCTTGAGACTTCCCTTGACATTGCAATGAAAATAAATTACTCTGTCACTTTAATTATATATATAAAATGTATGGCTAATGACTAATATGCTTAAATGGTACAAGCAGCCACAGGCAAAAAAAATTAAATTTTAAAAATATTTAAATTGGGCCTATTTGAAATTTAATATGATTACCTATTAGCCTGTTTGGACTTCTCAATTTGTTCCTTGTATCGAGAATACCATTCTTCCAGTTCCTTTTTCGCAGTTTGTTGAAGCTCCAACTTTTTAACTTCTTCTTCTTTATCTGATAACAAACCCAATATTCAATAAATATTAAAAGTAAAACTTAATTTAGTTACAAAATTGGGAAGTCGCACCTTTTTCTTCCAATCGTTTTTGTTGTTCTTCTCGCCATTTTTTAATTTTTTCGGGTTCTTCTCTTGCTACTCTTACAGGGTGAACGCCTAAGGTTGACGGAGGCTCTTGAGGCCCATTCATCTGCATCATATTGAAAGGAGTAGATTCTCCATCCTCCAAATCCAAACCTATCAATAAAAGTAACATTATTTAGATATTGACTATAGTGATTAAATTTCTTTTATTTGCCTTCATCTGGCGATTGACTATTTGGTAGTACAGGAGGTGCAACAGCCGAGCCTGGTTCAAAACTATCAATTATGTCATCCTCTAGTCCAGCTAGTTCATCTTGCTCTCGAGCCAAAAATTCTGCCGCAGGATCCACTTCAATAGGGTCCGTTTCTTCATCAAAATTAGCTTCGAAATTATTGAATTCTGCCATTATCCGTGAGTAATTACTTGCAATTAATTGCAACTTCTTTAATTTTGGTAATCTGTAATTCTATAGAAACGAGGAACTATTACACACAGAGTCACACACCCCCAGTAGCAGTAAGGCTAGGCTTAACTTATTAAGGAAATAAACACCATAAAATGTTAAAAAATTCAAAATAAAAACCAAATTTGTTTAAACTTCCGAGTTAATTTTAAGTGTATTTGATTGTAGTTAAAAAATTAGATATTAAATTATTGAAAAATGATTCGAATCTTTTTACCCGTAATCTATAATTTTCCGCTAGCCATTAGCCAATCGCTCGATAATAATACAACTTAAGGTCGAAATGTTTTAGCCTACCGCGCGTGCGCATTTGTGTATAAACCTAGCGGCGTAACGGCACGTCATCAACTCATCATAGACCGGTTAAGCCACACCTCGAAAATGTGTAACAGAAACTGGTTAGAGTGTAATAAACCTAGAAATCTTAGGAGTATAAGATTTCTATGGTAATAATAATAATTTATTCTGTACAATCTACAAATTTGTATATTTAATTTTTAATTTCGGATCTACTCCGATCAATTTTCGCGTGTTTCATTTATTAGTTGCTATCGAGCGCTTTGATATATTTCAAAACCGATCTGCCGATTTGAGCAGATCAAAGGATCGAGATCGCTATAGGAGCAAGTTTTAAACGTATTCCAAAGTGCTCTGTCCGCTCCTATAAAAAAAAATAGGTACAGTTCGGCTGTACAGTTGACAAATAAAATTTTATTTCGATGGTTTGGATAAAGGTGTAGAAGATTTGGGTTTACGGGGCCACTCTTGCAACCATCGGGCGAGGGCCCATTTTCAAATTCTGTCGTGGCAAGTTTATTTATTTATTTGAATACATAATAGACTGCTAGGGTACGTTCAACAACTCTCACCGGTTAGCAATCGCTGACACCGGTTTTCTCCATAGAAATCTTATAAGATTTCTATGGTTTTCTCTTGTACGCTTTTTCGCGTTTCCGGTTTTGACGTCACGATAGTCATCGGTTACTCACCGAAGTCATCGGCTGGAAGAGTCGGTTTTTCCGATGACTGACGTCATTACTGACGTAAAACTACTATAAATACTACGCCATTTTAAAAAACACCGATGACTGAATAAAAGCGTTCAGCAACTTACGACGTCATTATGACGAAAAAGCTCATCGGTGGAAAATATATAAATCCATTGGGTTTTTTTCCGTTGACAGTTACTAAGCTACAGTAAGCTTTTGTACAATCTTACAGGTTGTGGCTTATGGAGATATGACAATAATATGATATAGAAGAAGAAAAAAAAAGAAAAATTGGGAAGGCAATAGAACAAACAGGGGATAAATTATGGGAACTGGGCGGGGTTACTGAGAGTCTATGAGATGGTTTCTAATGTTGCGTCGGGCCATCGGCCGTGAGGTGCAGTGGAGTACATCGCTGGGTAATTTATTACACAAGGTAATTGTACGGACGGAAAAGTGCCATTGACGGGTGGTAGTACGGACATGTGGTTTGACTATCTTGGCATTATGACCTCTCGTTTTTCGAAGAGTGGGGAAGTCGAAGAAAGTATCTGCCTTTAAGGCAAAGTTACCAGTCCAGATATTCCAGAGTTGGAGAAGGTCGTTGATAGTATGTCGCAATAGTTGCGCGTCAATGGCAAGTTTGGAGTTCCGCATCTCAGGCGTATCAAGCCTTTTCGTTAGCTTGGTGAATCGGTTGTGGGCTTTGGTCAGTTGGTCTCTATCTCCAGCCATCTGCGGGCTCCAAACCTCCGAGGCATAATTTATTTGAGGAAGCACTAGTGACTGGTATAGGGTACGTATCAGGCGCGGGGACCGAAAATAGAAGGAGCGCATGGTTAGGCCCGTCAAATAATTTATTTTCTTGACAACCTTTGTCGTGTGATGGGAGAAGGTGAGTGATGAATCAACCCATACTCCAAGGTCGCGGATGGGTGAATCGGGTTTGGGAAGTGACATCGAGTGACATGCCGCATGTTCATGGTATGGTTGAAGCGCAGATTTTTGCTACCTAGGTGGTTTACTCTGCTTTTTAGGACATTGTAGGTCATACCGTGGTCCCTTGCCCATGCACTCACAGCGTCAAGATCCCCTTGGAGGGATAGTTGGTCTTGTGACGTAGCTACAGGGTGGGCGAGTTTGGTATCGTCAGCAAAGAGGTACGACTGGGAATGGAGGATGACTGTGGGCAATGTGTTTATGAAAATGGAAAAGAGAATGGGACCAAGTACGCATCCTTGTGGGACACCACTTATCGGTGTAAGCGGTGCGGAAATACAGTCCTTATAAGGACAACAGCACGATGGTGACCTGTTATGAAACCGCACCAGCTTCTTCGAGTGACTCAATTAGGCCAGAGTGGGGGGATTAATTATTTTGACGAAAAGTTTTCCGTTGACTCTTCAATCACCCCGGCCACGTTATTTTAATTAGCTTATCAGGCAGAATTGTGTAAAAATTGTAAAATAGTTCAGAACATACAATGAGAGATCGGTGCGTAGGTGTAAGTGTGTTTTGGTTTATTTTTCAATCACGATGAACTAAGACAAATCTAGTCTTAGACACTTGAGTACCAGTTCTGTACAATTACGTAGAAGGGATATATATTGTTGGGTTATTGATGAAAGTTAAATCTAGAACGTTCCATAGACTGTTCTGAATAAAAATAAACATTTATAATTTTGCCCATAATTTATAGAGAAATTTTATCTAGTAGCGCGAAGTTGGTTTTCCCCTTAAAGGGAGTATAACCCTACGTGTTTGGTAGGGTGCACTAAGCTTACTCAAAAATCCACACGAGGCGCTACGGTGAAATAGTAGGATGATATCCAGATAAAACCTCTATGGCACGCTGTTAATGACCTATACTTCTAGTAAGTAAAATTATGGCACGCCAAACCGGACAAAATTCGTTTTACTCTCTCTCGCTCTCAGAATGGTAAATGGGCCCTCTCTCTTATATCGTTAGCTCTCTCGCTGTCCCAAATTTCGAATATCTCGCCCTCTCTCTGACATGCTCTAGGGCGCTCTCTCTAACATCGTCTTTCCCCCTGTCTCTAATATCCTCTGGTGCGCTTTCTCTGACATCCTCTAGCGCGCTCTCTCTAACACCGTCTTTCACCCTCTCTCTAATATCCTCTACCGCGCTCTCACTGACATCCTCTAGCGCACTCTCTCTGACATCCTCTAGCGCGCTCTCTCTAATATCCTCTAGCGCGCTCTCACTGACATCCTCTAGCGCGCTCTCTCTAACATCGTCTTTCACCCTCTCTGACAACCTCTAGCGCGCTCTCTCTGACATCCTCTAGCGCGCTCTCTCTGACATCCTCTAGCGCGCTCTCTCTCTAATATCCTCTACCGCGCTCTCTCTAATATCCTCTACCGCGCTCTCACTGACATCCTCTAGCGCGCTCTCTCTAACATCGTCTTTCACCCTCTCTCTAATATCCTTCAGCGCGCTCTCTCTAACATCGACTTTCACCCTCTCTCTAACATCGACTTTCACCCTCTCTCTAACATCCTTTGGCGCGCTCTCTCTAACATTGTCTTTCACCCTCTCTGACAACCTCTAGCGCGCTCTCTCTGACATCCTCTAGCGCGCTCTCTCTAACATCGTCTTTCACCCTCTCTGACAACCTCTATAGCGCACTTATTTAAAAAGAATTGTTTTCTACTGGAAATCTGTTTTTATTTCGTAAATATGGTTAATATTTGTGCTTTTACGCATTGCAATAACTTTTTAACAAGTAAAACAATACCGGAAAAGGCTTCATTCCATATGTATGATTTTATAAAATGTCTTTACGCTTGCCCAACTTGTTGAAATGTTGCCCTGGAATAGTTCAGCCAATGCCTAAGAATGAGTTCATAAGCTCTTTAGTGGGAGAGAAAACGGATCCACAGCTGAAGCGGGGAGGCAACATTTCAACAAGATGGCCAAGGTTATTTTATAAAAAGAACTATTATAATATTATTTAGATAAACATTCATTCTTATTTAAAATCTTTATACAACTTTAGGTTTCCCTTATCTAAACCTACAATACTTTCTCAACGGATAATTGCTGTAAATCGCGAAAATTGGACACCTTCAAATCATGATTTTATTAATAGTGATCACTTTTTAGAACGGGATATAAATGACAAAAGGTGGCTCACGCAAAAATCGATTCCAACTCAGGTTTTGTTTCTATAAAATTTAAACAATTAAAAATAGTCTAAATATTTTTTTTTATTTTATGTAAAGAAATTACATCCACTTGACCGGTGATGCTAGCCTCTTACCTTTAAATTTTGACCAAGGATAATTAGTACTTCCCAGATCTCCACGAACATATGTTTGAAGTTGGAATCGAACATCATCGCATCAGTTTTATTAAGAAAGTCTTACAATTTAGAATCTCATTTAATTATATAGTCAGAATATTCTCATAACAAGCCATAACCACAACACTTGTGACTTGTATAGTCCACGAGTTACTTAAGCCTTTGGCCAAATATAATCTCATCAATTAATTTTATTTACTCTTAATTAAAAGATCATCTGCAGCTTTTTATATGGGTTTCGAAAGAATTAATTGCCTTATTTACAACCTAAAATTAAAATTAACCTTATTTTAAATTCTCACAGCCGAAATATTCGTAAATCACGTCAGAGTACCCAAAAGATTACAAACACGAAAACGTGATGATTTTTTATTTTTTCACCTACTGGACAGGCGTCGCTTAAAAGTAGTACCCCTGGAATACGGAACATATGCCGGTTGTCTGCTTGGCGTCGCCTCCGTATTAACCACCCGTAGAATCTTGGGTCTATTTCTTTATTATATCTATGGTATGGAATGTAGATTAAGGAAATAGGCTATGTTTTCTATTTAAAAGTGAAATACTTTCAGGTTTTAAGTTTGCATTAAAAAAATTATTTTGGCACCATGTTGTATACATTTATAAAATGAAGGATTATAAAAACAGATTTGAGGTTTCGTAGTTTATACTCCTTTTTAGAAAGGATGATACAAAAACCAACCAATTTTGGAATCAAATGCATCCACAAAACTAAAAAAGGGAAATTAACTCAAAAGTATTCTTTTAATGATAGAAAAATGTGAAAAACTGTTTCTGTACTAATTCTATTGAAAGGCACATTTGTGACATTTTCCAATACCTCCAGCTACAAGGATTTAAAAGCTACTTAAATAAAATGTTACAAAAGATTTAAGCACTTAAGTTATATTTTCAGTTTTGGATGATTTAATCTAAATTGTCACTGAGAAAATTGACCAAAATAAAAACCAAATCTGGACCGTAACCACGCCAACGTACTAGTAGTTCTTTAGTTCCGTCTGGTTTTGTTCTTTTCCTTAGAACTTTTTCGATTTTAAATAAGCAGTTTTCGAGGTCTTTCCCGATTTTCTGTATTTCCTCCTTGTAGAACACACCCGAAATGAGCTCAGTTTTCAAATCCTCCAGTTTATATACCGGAGGGTCTCTGGGTATGCACTGCGCTACTTTGAATATTTCCTCGGTATAATTGGCTTTGTAACCCTTTTCGAACGTGGTTTTATTCTTGCTTATACGAACCAATTAAGTCGCCTATTTCAAAAGGGGATGAAACGGGATGGGAAAAATTAACTTTCCCGTATAAATTTTGCCACACTTGTTTCAAATTTTCATTCTTAACTTCAACGGGTTTGCATTTAATTGATTTGTGCTAGTTGTTATTATAAGCTTCCAATAAACCCGGTAATACGTCGATATATTTGTACGTATCTTTCTCCGTAAAATATCGGTACATTCGAGACTTCAATGTTCGATTGAATCGTTCTATAATACTAGATTTTACTTCGGAGTGCGTTGCGAAAAACTTGATTCCCCTACGTTTTAATTCCCGTTGTACCCCCTTGCAAAGGAATTCGTTCCCGTGGTCTGATTGCACAATCTTTGGTTTTCGACCTGATTCCAAGATTGATTTAAAAACCTTAAGTATGGTCGTTCCTTTCTTATCCTTAGTAGCTACAGCGAAAGTGTATTTCCTAAATGCGTCTATACATCATAATAGGTATCGATATCCACTATTGTGGTTTTTGATATCTTGCAGGTCTGCCAGGTCGAGTTGCCATTGTTCGTCTATTCCATTCTTGTTTCTTCTGAATTTATGTTTTATTGGCTTGTGTAAAGAATACGTATCCTGACGTTTTAGAAATTCCTGAACGTCATTTATGGAAACTTTAAGACCCCTCTCTCGGGCAGCCCGATAAAGACCGTGTATTCCACCATAACTTCCGGGGTCCTTTACACTAAAGTATATTTCTTCAAGCCTATCCATTCATCATACAGTTCAGTTTCCGTTCGTGATACCAGCACGCGAACTCAAATAGCTCAAAAACGATAATAATAAATAATAACAAAAACGCCGTTATAACTTTAGGTGATTTAAATAAGAAACAAATAAAGAGCCTATCAACCCAGACGGAGTAGGATCGTTGCCTCCTTCCATGTTGAAGTCGAAAACGTAAGTGAAAGAATTGAAACTTGATATATGGTTATATTCTTTATTTCAAATTTATCCAACTCAATAATCCATTGCCATACATTGATTCGGGACTTGGGGGAAAATAATCTAAATTATCGTATACCTTCTCTGGTGAATCGTTAGAAATAATAGGTACATTATCAATGGGTGATTCAAAGGGGAATTTATTTTTTACAAACTATTACCGTTAACCTCAACAAGTTTTTATGGAAGGGGAAACCGAATAGCTCGGGGGGAAACACCTTAAACCAGTGGGGAGAGTACTTGCAAACTCAACGCAGAAGGAGTTGTTCCGAGTTTTCACCCAGTGCCACAAGCTGGGATCGAATCCGGCTCCTCTTGCTGCGAGGCAAAAGGCTAACCACTTCGTATGGAGACTATTTGGTGGATAAAGTATTTTCGCTAATAATATTCAGTATTTTGTTCAAAATACAAGAAAAATGTATTTAAAATAAAATACTAAATACATTTCGTTCTGTTTTCAGAAACGTGAACTACAATATGGGCCTCAGTTTTCAGAGTCAACCAATTTTTGATTAACTCTTTCGTTAACGTAATTTTTTACAATAATAGATAGAAGGCTGTGGTTGGTTTTTTTTTGATAAATAATTAGACCCAGTTTCAGAGTAATTCGATTTTTAATTTAGGGCATTATTTATTGTCTAACAAATATTTTATACCGAAGTTTAAAATCATCATTTTCGATACATTTATCGCCTAATAAATTCTGTTTATGTATGACGTTACACTTTCAGCACTTCAAAACACGTAGCAATTCTTAATTTTTAATTTGCGTCCTGTTTGGCCGAGATTGATAAGTTAAAAATACTACAAAAAAATATGTACAATTTACTTCTGGGAGCAAATTTTTCACTCAGTACAGTATCAGTCTGTAGAGCATGACGCTAAGAAAAACTAATTTTAAATTTAAAACGCTGTTTACATCTAGTGATTAGTTTCAGTACTAAACATTTGATGGGTTTCGCCTTAAAATATATTATTTAAAAAAAAGTTGACAAATAGCCACGAGCTCGAAAGCTCCTCCGAAAATATTATTATTATTTTACAAACATTGCATTTAAGTTTTTAAAATTGAAAAAAATATTGCATGTGCAATTCTTCTATTTTGAATAACTTATTTAAAATGTATGATTTAAAATATTGTCTTTCGTAACTTATAAATAAGACACGATATTGAAAGATATCCAATTGAAGAAAAATATACTTAATTAATACAATAGACCTTTTTATTATGGAGAAAATATTTGTAATATCGGTTCCAAGACAAATTAAAAAGACACTTGAAAAAAGTTTGAAAAAATTAAATATCCTATAGTAATTGAAGAAATTTATATCTATAAAATTAAAGGCCTTTTTTATTATGGAAAAAAATACGACGTCAAATAGCGGGCGATTTTCGATGTCAACTAGCGGGCGATTTTACGTAGCAAATGCAGTCTGAGAGAGAGACCAAATACGAAATTTGTCTGGTTTGGTGTGCTAGAAGATGTCAGAGAAGGTGAAACACGATGTCAGTGAGAGCTCGCTAGAGGATGTCAGAGAGGGTGAAAGACGATGTTAGAAAGAGCGCGCTAGAGGATGGTCAGAGAGGGTGAAAGACGATGTTAGAAAGAGCGCGCTAGAGGATGGTCAGAGAGGGTGAAAGACGATGTTAGAAAGAGCGCGCTAGAGGATGTCAGAGAGGGTGAAAGACGATGTTAGAAAGAGCGCGCTAGAGGATGGTCAGAGAGGGTGAAAGACGATGTTAGAAAGAGCGCGCTAGAGGATGGTCAGAGAGGGTGAAAGACGATGTTAGAAAGAGCGCGCTAGAGGATGGTCAGAGAGGGTGAAAGACGATGTTAGAAAGAGCGCGCTAGAGGATGGTCAGAGAGGGTGAAAGACGATGTTAGAAAGAGCGCGCTAGAGGATGTCAGAGAGGGTGAAAGACGATGTTAGAAAGAGCGCGCTAGAGGATGTCAGAGAGGGTGAAAGACAATGTTAGAGAGAGAGCGCGCTAGAGGATGGTCAGAGAGGGTGAAAGACGATGTTAGAAAGAGCGCGCTAGAGGATGGTCAGAGAGGGTGAAAGACGATGTTAGAAAGAGCGCGCTAGAGGATGGTCAGAGAGGGTGAAAGACGATGTTAAAAAGAGCGCGCTAGAGGATGTCAGAGAGGGTGAAAGACGATGTTAGAAAGAGCGCGCTAGAGGATGTCAGAGAGGGTGAAAGACGATGTTAGAAAGAGCGCGCTAGAGGATGGTCAGAGAGGGTGAAAGACGATGTTAGAAAGAGCGCGCTAGAGGATGGTCAGAGAGGGTGAAAGACGATGTTAGAAAGAGCGCGCTAGAGGATGGTCAGAGAGGGTGAAAGACGATGTTAGAAAGAGCGCGCTAGAGGATGGTCAGAGAGGGTGAAAGACGATGTTAGAAAGAGCGCGCTAGAGGATGTCAGAGAGGGTGAAAGACAATGTTAGAGAGAGAGCGCGCTAGAGGATGTCAGAGAGAGAGAGTGAAAGACGGTGTTAGAGAGAGAGAGTGAAAGACGGTGTTAGAGAGAGCGCGCTGAAGGATATTAGAAAGAGCGCGCTAGAGGATGTCAGAGAGGGTGAAAGACAATGTTAGAGAGAGAGCGCGCTAGAGGATGTCAGAGAGAGGGTGAAAGACGGTGTTAGAGAGAGAGCGCGCTAGAGGATGTCAGAGAGAGGGTGAAAGACGGTGTTAGAGAGAGCGCGCTGAAGGATATTAGAAAGAGCGCGCTAGAGGATGTCAGAGAGGGTGAAAGACAATGTTAGAGAGAGAGCGCGCTAGAGGATGTCAGAGAGAGGGTGAAAGACGATGTTAGAGAGAGCGCGCTAGAGGATGTCAGAGAGAGGGTGAAAGACGATGTTAGAGAGAGCGCGCTAGAGGATGTCAGTGAGAGCGCGGTAGAGGATATTAGAGAGAGGGTGAAAGACGGTGTTAGAGAGAGCGCGCTAGAGGATGTCAGAGAGAGAGAGTGAAAGACGGTGTTAGAGAGAGCGCGCTAGAGGATGTCAGAGAGAGAGTGAAAGACGGTGTTAGAGAGAGAGAGTGAAAGACGGTGTTAGAGAGAGCGCGCTGAAGGATATTAGAAAGAGCGCGCTAGAGGATGTCAGAGAGGGTGAAAGACAATGTTAGAGAGAGAAAGCGCTAGAGGATGTCAGAGAGAGGGTGAAAGACGGTGTTAGAGAGAGAGCGCGCTAGAGGATGTCAGAGAGAGGGTGAAAGACGGTGTTAGAGAGAGCGCGCTGAAGGATATTAGAAAGAGCGCGCTAGAGGATGTCAGAGAGGGTGAAAGACAATGTTAGAGAGAGAGCGCGCTAGAGGATGTCAGAGAGAGGGTGAAAGACGATGTTAGAGAGAGCGCGCTAGAGGATGTCAGAGAGAGGGTGAAAGACGATGTTAGAGAGAGCGCGCTAGAGGATGTCAGTGAGAGCGCGGTAGAGGATATTAGAGAGAGGGTGAAAGACGGTGTTAGAGAGAGCGCGCTAGAGGATGTCAGAGAGAGGGTGAAAGACGATGTTAGAGAGAGCGCGCTAGAGGATGTCAGTGAGAGCTCGCCAGAGGATGTCAGAGAGGGTGAAATACAATGCTAGAGAGAGAGCGCGCTAGAGGATGTCAGAGAGAGGGTGAAAGACGATGTTAGAGAGAGCGCGCTAGAGGATGTCAGTGAGAGCGCGGTAGAGGATATTAGAGAGAGGGTGAAAAACGATGTTAGAGAGTGCGCGCTAGAGGATGTCAGAGAGAGGGTGAAAGACGATGATGTTAGAGAGCGCGCGCTAGAGGATGTCAGAGAGAGGGTGAAAGACGATGTTAGAGAGAGCGCGCTAGAGCATGTCAGAGAGAGGGCGATATATTCGTAATTTGGGACAGCGAGAGAGCTAACGATATAAGAGAGAGGGCCCATTTACCATTCTGAGAGCGAGAGAGAGTAAAACGAATTTTGTCCGGTTTGGCGTGCCATATAAAATTGTATAAAAGAGACACGATACTTCATGACTGATTAAAAAGGTTTATTTGTAATATTTACAATCACGGCGTGCTTTCAAGCCGAAGTCTTAATAGAAATCTACTTGTATATTTGGATTTAAGGTCGTAACCCTACTGATTTCCCCGTTATATTTTTAAACAAAAGCATCGTAAGTAGTGAATTAACTATATCTCAGTGATTACGTAAATAGTTAAGTCAATATTTTGAAATATGTTTTCTTCTTGTAGTTTTCCCTAACTATCTATTAAATATCGACTTGATCCGCATTCAGTAAGAAAATTCGTGGTAAAAAATTCTTATTTATTATCCCTAAAACACTTCTATGAGTTTTTATCTTAGGTGCCTGGGAGGAATGGAAAACTTTCCCCCCTAAATTCCGATAAAGGTTATACTCCCTTTAAATGGTCAATGGATTGTTTCTTATTAGGGTTTATGGCACTAAAGAGACGGCGGAAATGGTAGCTCGACGATAAAGGCATTCCTGGGCTTTCCGTGAAATTTTCCGTTCTCAGCTTCATCAAAGATAATTTAAACTCGTACCCTAGATTCGAATACTGAGAGCTTTCCCATTGACGGTTTTGTTACGAAGCGTTTACCCTTTTCCGGCACGTGACCTCAGAAAAATCGGGCTCCATCGGTTGTGGCACGGCCAACTTCGATCACGCGCTGCCGAGCTATATAACGCGGCAGTGCGTGATCGAAGTTGGCTGTGGTTGCGGTAAGGCGCAAACCATGGAGCGAATTTTTTCTGAGTTCCGGCGGAAAGTGGGTAAACGCTATCGGCAACGCGCGAGAGAGTGATTTCGAATCTAGGGTACGAGTTTAAATTATCTTTGGCTTCATCCCCTAGTCTCCCTTTTAACTCTTACTCCATTTTTGACAAAGTTGTAGGGGTGTGTAAAATATTTGGTACAACCAAATTATTTGGACCAAATACCAAATCAAATAACCGGTTTGCCAAATCAAATAGTGTTTAAAACTATTTGTCAAATATTTTATTTCTTGAAAAAATAATTTGATATTTGAAAATAGCTATAAAAAGTATTTGGTAATATCAAATAGTTTGGTATTTGGTCAAATAGTTCCAAAATCAAATAATTTGGTGTCTTCAAATATAATTTGTTGATTTCAAATATTAGATAAATTAGTCAAATAATCAATTAACCGCTAGAAGTTGTCTGGGTTTTCCCGCCAAAAATTTTAAAGCTCGTGCGCTTTGGCCATTGGCTGAACAATGGAAATATGAAAATGAAACTAAAACACAAAGCAAGAAGCATTATGAGCTGGACCAGTGTAAAAGAAACTTGGTTCTTTACTACTAGTTAGTCTATTGTTTTAGTTAGATTTATTATTATTTAAACCGGCATTAATAAATGCTTTTATTTAAATAGTTTGAGACTTAAGTTAATTAGAAAAGTTCAAGATTAAGACTTGAACAACTTACACTAATGGTAAGAAACAATTTAAAATTCCATTTCTATTAGACTTAATTGTCACTTAATACTTATAAATCTAGATAAAGGCACGGTTCACATATTTGGTTGGAGGAAATTAAACCTATAAAAGTAGTTATTGGATATTACAATGGAATCACTTTATAATTAACAAACTATAAATAGGTTGTATAAAAAATATATACAAAAAAAGGGATGATATTATTTTTTATTGTCAGCGATGTAATTGTAAATATTGTAAGTGCTAGTATTGTTAACATTTGGGCCGAAAGCTACCTTTTTTATGACTTGGTAATAAAGTATCTGTCTTTTTAATTTCTATTACTTAAATTTTAAAACCATGGATCGTAATTTTAATATCTATAATTATAAATAGTTAAACTGAATAGTTTGATGATTAATTGATTAATGATAATTAAGATAGTTTCATTGGGTAATTGACTTATTGTTAAATATAAATGAAATGGAGGTTAAGTTATTTTACTTATTTAAATTGAAACTGGTTGTAGACAACTATTTGACACTATTTGAAAACCAAATTATTTGATATTTGATCTAGTATTTGATATTTTAATACTATTTGGTATTTGATCAAATATTTTTAACCAAATACTATTTGACCAAATTATTTGACTTTTCAAATATTTGATTTGGTATTTGATGATCTTAAAAAAAATATTTCATATTTGATTTGGTCCCCAAAAAAAGGTATTTGCACACCCCTACAAAGTTGAGGTTTTAGTCACACATAATTTTTATCTCCTGAAGGCCCTGGACTTCTATCACTTCTGTGATGCCGCTTTCACTTCGTTTTCCATTCAACTTTCCCCTCATTTTAACCATTCATTGATATAATTACCCCCTGGGGGCAATTCTGTAAAAAATCGAATGGGAATTCGATCTCGATGTCCATGTCGAGATCGACTTCGACAATTTGCATTGATTCATGCTTATTCGAAATCTTTACCGAATACCATTCGTCGAGATCTCGAAGTTCGAAATCTAGTTTTCGATCGAAAATTGGATTTCGAATATTTACTGAATAGGCCCCCTGGACCGCTGCGCTTCCGCTTTTTCGTGGAAACGGTCGAAACCATGAAAACAAGCCCCAAAGGGCCAAAACCCGCCTCCCGCCCACGCCATTTTTTCCCGCGTAGTGCTTTAAAAAGGAGCCCAATTGGGCGAGAAAATAGCCCAACTGGCAACTCTGACCGCCACAGTGTCTGCTAGTTGGGATCAAGGTTCATAAATACGCTAATAAGGTGAGTTGGGATAATCTTTTATTTATCTAACTTGAAGCATAAACGGTCCGTGCTTGAAGGCTTATGTACAGCTTCATGTACAAGCGACATCTGTATGGAATGTTGGAAACTATTTCAAAACATTTTGCAAGTACTTCCAAGCTCCAGGGAGGGTAAACTTGTGACTTTTAAAATGAAACTCGTAAGTTATTGCAGCATTCGTTTTTAATTGATATTGTTTAATTATCGTACTATAAAATTTCAGTACTGTCTCAGTGGCCATCCGTCAAGACCATGTTCTGTTTTGAAGTTCAAAAACACAACTGTTATGTTAGACAGTGCATTAGATATGACTTCAGTATTATTTTTTCTTCCCCTTCCATTAGTACATAGGTAAGTAATCGTAATTTACCCAGAAATATTTATATTATATTTTTATTATTCCAGCCAAAGATTAGCCACTTTACCCACATGGACTCCTAGAGAATGTAAAGATCCCCATTTGGAAGGGGTACGCTCCTCGCAATATTCCTGTACGAAAATAAAATTACTAATTTAATTAAGTATTTAGGAATTAAGAGATTGTGCTGGCCACATTTTTGTTGACAGCCCTCCTGAATTTTGTTTACCAGAAGTAAATATTTCTTATTATTACCCTACAAGTAACGCTGTCTAATTTTGACACAAATTTCCAGAATGGCCTTGTTGATTTCTCCGAAGTTGATGTCATTTTAATATCTAATTATCAAAATATGCTAGCACTTCCTTACTTAACTGAGGGCACAGACTTTAAAGGAGTTGTTTACGCTACAGAACCAACCCTTCAGATAGCTAGGTTAATTTTTAATAAAATAAATCTTGTATATCACTAATTTTATGATTATTTTATAAATGAAATAGACAATTCATGGAGGAGCTTGTTCATTACATAGAAAGAACTCCTAAAGTGAAATTAGCAAGCCGATGGAAACAGGCTGACATTCTAAGGTGAAATAGGAAATATATTCTAATGTTTCAGCAGAGACCAAGTGCCTTCTTCATATGTTTAAGAAAACTATGAATAAGAGGTAAAAGAATTGCTCTGCTGAAGCAATGGTAAAAATTATTTCTGGTGTAAAACTGCTTAAACATCTTATTTAAATATCTGGTACTTAACTAACAATGTTTCAAGGATTCTGCCCCCTCCATTGTGCGATGCCATTAAACCACCATCTTGGAAGCATCTTTACACGATGAAAGAAGTCAATAGTAGTTTATCGAAAGTGAAGGTAGTGGGTTTTGCTGAAAATTTGGACATTTTTGGTAGCTTAAAAGTATCGCCACTCAGTTCAGGCTATTGTTTGGGAAGCTGTAATTGGATAATACAAAGTGACCATGAAAAGGTGATTATTCAACGTGATAAAGCTTTATTTAAATTAAAAATGGTATTGGAAGCCGATTTAGTGTTCAGCTTTTCAGTTCTCCAAACCAAACTGGCAATAGTTTAGTAAAATAATATCATATCATCAGTAATATGATAACCATTAGTATGGCACTCGAGTATACATCCTTCACAGTCATATCAAATTAAATTTGAAATTGAATATTTTGAATTGGCAGAATACATTTACTAATTCACAAATTGGTCCATGGGTGAAGAAAGGTGGTAGAAAGAAAAAAATTACATTTAAGAGTGTCATACTTATATGAATATTATAACTTTTGATAATACTAATATGCTATTCACACTAAATAGTTTGTTGGTACCCAAAAGTTTTATTATATTATAACCAGTTGAAATATTTTAGATTGGTTATGTATCAGCCTCATCTACTTTAACAACGCATCCTAGACCCATGGAGCATGCTTTTCTAAAATCAGCTGATGTTCTTATCTTAAGCAGTTTAACGCAAACCCCTCAATTTCACCCTGACAATATGTTAGCGGAGCTCTGCGTGGTTGTTGGTATAAACTAGTTTACATAAATTAAAACCCAATAAATAATATAAAAGTGTAAATATATCCAATGTAGCTCATACAGTAAGAAGTGGAGGAAATGTTCTGATACCTTGTTATCCTTCTGGGATCACGTATGATTTGTTCGAGTGTTTGGCTGGTCATTTGGAATCTACGGGAAATGCCATGGTTCCTATGTATTTCCTATCACCGGTCGCTGATCATTCATTAGCTTATTCCAATATTTTGGCTGAATGGTATCTGGCGAGTCCTCAGAAATTTCAAAAATTATAATTATTAATGCGTATTATACTTTAGGTTATCCGAAACGAAACAATCCAAAGTATATTTACCCGAAGAGCCATTTCCTCACGCCCAACTCGTTAAAAATGGCAGGCTCAAGCATTTTCCAGGAATCAAAGCGGAGAAATTTAGCAATGAATTCAGAACTCCTTGCATAGTGTTTGCGGGGCATCCTTCTCTTCGCTTTGGGGACGCTGTTCATTTTATGGAATTATGGGGAAACAACCATAACAACGTTACAATTTTTACTGGTATTTGGTATACACATAAAATGAAGTGATTTCGCAATAATTACCATTGTAATTTTTTTATAGAACCAGATTTTCCATACTTCGAAGCTATAGCTCCATTTCAGCCTTTAGCTATGAAGGTTTTGAATTACCCGATTGACACTAGTTTAAATTTTAATCAAGCTAATAAATTAATTCGAGAATTAAAACCTAGTAACTTGGTTATTCCGAGGCAGTATTTAAACCAAACACCTTTGCAACATATTCCTACAGATTCGTCCATAGAAGCGGTATTTGTATATTTTTTTTGTACCATATGTGACTTCAAATAATGTTATTTTTCCAAAATATCAAGGAATGCCCTATTCTAACATTTAAAAGAGGAGATGTTCTTGATATACCAATAAAAAGGAAATTTGAAAAAATTAAATTGGACCCTGAAGTAAAAGTGCTCTTACACTATTCACCTACGTATCATAGTAAAAGTTTTTTCCTTTTTCTCAGCTAGCAACTTTAGTGACCCCGACTGAAATAAAACCTGGTTTAAGCATAGCTACTGTAACCGGTTCTTTGGTTGCGAAGGACAATAAATATATCCTGAAAGTTAGTTTTGTCTCCAATAAAAGAAAAGAATCCTTAACTTGTTTTATTTTTTAGCCTCAAGTATTTAATCAAGGGGCTAAAAGGAAGCTAGAAGAACAAAATGGTTGTCCAATTCATTATGTGTGGGGATCTGTTGATATTAATCAATTTGTACAGAAATTAAATAAAGTAGAATACAATGTTTGGTTTTACAATGAAAAAAGATATATTTCAAAAATATTTTTTTTTACAGGCTGGAATTAAAGATGTGAAGGTGGAAGACCAGCCAAATGGATATATTATACATTTGGTAAGAATTAAATCTTGTTACAAGCTTGAAGTATTTTAGCTTTAAATATTCATCAGAACTCTTTCAGTCTCGGGAAGATATTCTCATCCAAGTTGATTCTCATCAAACTCACATTATTTGCGAAGGAGATTCTACACAAAGAGTATTGATAAGAGATATATTAGTTCAATGTTTGAATAAATTTTGAACTCTGTAACAATAAAAAAATTATTACTTTATTTAAAGTCTCTTTAATTACATAGCTGTAGGCACTACATAGACCATCACATTTTCATGATCTGTTGCGTGAACATATTCTATGTCATCCAGAATTATATGTTCTATAAAAAAATTAATTTAGTATAAAAACAAACTTAAAAATGAGACATATTACCTTCAGTAACTTCTTCAACAATTTCACTATGTGGAACAATATAAACTTGTCCAGTGTCAAAGTTTGTCTCGGTGTATATCTGACCATCCATATCTTTAACGCAAGTTTGTATTTGATAGTGGCAGTTTTCAGATTCATGCCCTTCAATAATTTGCCCATTTGCGCGCTGAAAAAAATGCTCTTCTGGATTTTGAGGAAGTTCTGAAGAATAAGTATGTTCAATGTTCTCGGCTGTAGAATTAACAGTAATAGCAGAAACTCTAATTGGAATTTGATTATCCACATAAATTTTGCTATTTGCTTTTTCCTCTAGTGCTGGTATTTGTTCCTCGCTTACTACATAAGTTTCTTCAATTGATTCAACTGCTAACTGTGCATTTTCTGTTGTATTGCTAACATTTAAATTATCTTGCGATTCGTTAGTGGGCAAAATGGATTCTTCCACTTCATTTAGACTAGTTTCCTTTCCTGAATGATCCCCAATTGTTAACTTCTCTTGCGCTTCTCCATCTGAGGAATCTTGAGAATTGTAAGATTCTTCATCTTCCGAATCACTTTCTTCAACCTCCCTCTTTGCTCTTTTTTGTTGGTATTCTTTCTTGACATCTGACTTTGCATGTACACCATACATTTGATTAACACAATCTTCTTTTTTCCAATCATTTTTTCGGTTAGGATGTTTTCTCCGGAGATGTCTTAATATAGATGGTTTAGCCTTGCAAATAACTCCGCAATATTTGCAACGATAGTTGTTGTCACCGTGGATTGTTCGAATATGTTTTGCCAAAAAATGAGCTTTAATAAATGCGCTTCCACAAGTTTGGCACTTGAACATCTTTCCCCTTTCGTGTATTATCTCGTGATTACGTAGAGCATCCCTGGAAGCAAAATCTTTGGGGCAGTATTGACAGTAATATCTTTTTTCTACATCGTGTACATCCAAATGTTTAGCCAAGTTGCCTTTCTGAGAAAATTTCTGTTGATAAAAAAAAAATTAATATTTTTACATTTTTCAAAAACATTATTTACAATAAATTTACCTTATCACATAAATGACAAGAAAATTTGAAAGTTCTTTCGTGCCACCTAATGTGTGGAGGAAGCGATTTAAGCTGCTTCATTAACTTTGGACAGTATGGGCATTTAACCTTGGGAGCACTGTGGATATCTCGATGGGTCATCATATCAGATTTGCGGAGGAATTTTTTATGGCATATATCACAACTGAAGTTCTTTTCCATATGGAGAAGGCTAATAGGAGAATACATTTCAGGTTTACTATATTTTATTAGAAAAAAAAATTAATTCTCACCGATGGAACCTAAGTTTTTGACTAGTTAAATAGTTAACACCACAAATATCACAAATGTGAGGTGTTTTTTTCAATTCCTCCAACTCTTTTTCATCCTAAAAATGCGACATATTAGTTCTATTGAAATTGAATTGAGTAAAAATTTCGTACAATAAGTGGTGGATTTATGTGATTTTGTTCCAAGCGATGGTTTTTCATTTCCAAGAAAGTAGAAAATGTTTCATTGCAAATTTTACACCTAAATTCCAGGTAGAAGCATTTGTGATTTGTTAAATCATGGTTATTTCTGAATTTATTCCCGCAAATTTGGCATTCATGGGGGTAAGAATGACTGTAATAGTGACGTCTATATTCCAACACATCTGTGAAATTCTAGAAAATAAATTGAAAGGAATTCTAAAATGTAAAGACTAAAATGCAGCTTTAAAAATACCTCGTGGCAATAGCTGCAATTAATACTTCCATCTTCATTCATTTTCTCAGATTCTGTCATACTGAAACGCCTTACATTTCGGGTTGAACATACAACAATGTGTTCCGTTAGAGATACCTTGGATCCAAGCCATCGCCCGCAATACTGGCATTCGTACTCTCCAGTATGCATTGGTACGTGAGATAAGTAAGTACTCCTTCGATGAAACTTTTTATCGCACACTTTACATTTATAAGGACCATTCTTGTTATCATGAAGTTCGTCCAATAAAATGGAATACTTTTTCTTTTTTTTACAGGAATGGTTCTTTAATTTGCTCTGGAAATAGAACTGTCTCCCGCAAGTCTCACAAGCAAATTTTGGTTCTGTCTTATGTTCGATTTCATGTTGGAGTAAGGTAGTTTTGGTTGAATAAGCTTTAGAACAATATCTGCAAAAAAATTGCTTCGGATTGGCAGGGCATTTGTGAAACTTTTCTATTATTTCTGACTTAAAAGCTCTTTGGCAGAGCCTACAGTAGAAATCAACGGTATGAGATCTCAAATGATAATGAATTCTGGCACGTCCCGAGTATTTCTTATGACACAAACTGCAAGTGAAGTTTTCATAACTGCTTTCCCCATCATCTTCTTCAAAATG
The DNA here is from genome assembly GCF_980474605.1 of Leiobunum rupestre. NCBI lineage: Eukaryota > Metazoa > Arthropoda > Arachnida > Opiliones > Sclerosomatidae > Leiobunum > Leiobunum rupestre. The sequence goes on from NC_143390.1 coordinate 38,769,905, forward strand.
GTTCTTTAAATGAAATGCCAAATCGACGCAGTCATCAAAATCAGTTTCACAAACTGAACAATTCCAAATCTTTATTTTAGGGTCAGCTTTAATGGCTTGTACACCAGATTTCTCCACAAGTTCTTTGGCTAACACTTTCTTTTCCTCTTCTTTTCTCTCTCTTTCGAGTTCTTTCAGACGCCGTTCTTTAATCTAATCAGAAGAAATTAAAGATCAAACAAAATTAAAGCTATATTATACATGGGTTGGAATTTATAAAACACATACTTGACTTTCCGACAATAAGGTTTTGGAAGCTTTATAAACTGTGACAACTGATTCCTTTATACGATGACGCATAGTAATTGGTTGTTTACGTACTGGAGGTAGTTCTTCCGGTGGTACAGGTACATATTTAGTCAGTCCATCATTTTCTACACTTCTTACAGGTACAAGACGTTGACTAGCTTGGTCATAGGCGTATTCAATACGACCACCAGTTGGTAACCTTTTGGATGGCAAAATTTTAACTTGTCTAGTAGTACAAGAAAGTGGTGATTTGATAGGCTCATCAACTGATTTTTGGTGATAGCTTTTACTTGTAGAGCTTTTTGGGAGAGGTGCTACGTTTAACGATGTTTCATTAATATTAACCATTTTAACTTTAGTAACTGGCTTTGGTGTGGTTTCAAGTTTAGTTTTGTCCAAAACACTGGCATCTTCAATTACTTCATCATTTGCGTGTTGTATTTTCACATTACTTGTCCTATTGACGATTACTAATTCAGGTTTTTCAGACTGAGGTACAACTGGATTAATTTTTCTTTTAATGGCTAAAAGAAGGCTTTCCAAATCCTCAACATTTTCGATGGATTGTGCTGTTACTTGATTACGGTTTTCCGATAAAAAACTATCATCATTTGCGGGATCATCTATGTCAGAGTTTGGACTTTGGTTTGGTGATGGAATACTTTGAACGGAAGTAATTTGCTCATTTTTATCTTCAGAAGGGAAATTTAAAATTAATTGCGAGTTATTTTCAACTAAATCATTGGGATCTTTGATATTCTCCCTATTTAGTGGCATAGTGGCGATGTGTTCACTTTCATTCTCCACATTTCTTAATCCTGGCTCTCCGATAAACTGAGCTTCAGTTTGATCTGATGTAATGGTTTCAATTTCGAGTGAAGTGCCCTGGTCGAATTGAGTTATACTGTGAACTGTCTCGGTGGACTCATTCATTGGTGACATCTTGCATAAATCTTTATTTTCTTGGTTTGGTTCTAAGTGAAGTGTGGTAAGGGACTCATCTGCTGTAGCGGTCTTATCCTCTACTAAGGTTATAGCTTCCAAAGTGGGACTTATCTCATTTATTGAAATCTTTCCATCATTCTTAACTTGTTCACAGGTATAAGAATGTTCTTTTCCTATTACATTTTCCACATTAGTAACTGCGGATTCAATGAAGGACTGAGGAGCATTTTCCTTTAAAGCATCACTTTCTTTCTGAGCTTTGACATAGATTACTAGAGTATTCCCTATTTTTTCAGCTAATATACTGGAGCTCTTTGCAAGTGGTGACTTTTCTTTGTCTAGTCTTTTGTCATCCTCTGTATCCATTTTTCTGTTAAATCTCTTCTCTTTAGTCGGGGCTTTTACAAAGGAAAATTTACTCTGTTCAGACTCATTTCGAATTTTCTGTTTGGCTTTTTTAATTGGAGTCTTAAAATCTGGTATTTTTGTTTTTCTTTCAGGTTCATCCTTACTGATTGTTGTTTTGACCTCAATATTAGATTTAGAAACTGTATTTTGTTTTCCACTTTTAGATTTTTTAATTATGTTGCTCACCGACTTATCCTTGAGTGATGATTTATTCAGAAAATCATCTAAAATTCTAGATTTCTTAGCCAAAGAAATGACATTTGTTATCTTTAGAGGTGGTTCCTTCATTTTCCTTTTCAAGGGTTTTTTTAAAGTTGTACTATCCAATTTCTCTAAAACAACCACAGCCTTTCTCCTTAACTTATCATCAATCTTTAAAGACCCTGCTAAGACACTTTTATTTTGCTTTCTGGATTGAAACCTGGTACGCATTGATCTTGCACTACTGTTAATTAAAGCAGTTTTATTTGGTTTCTCAATTTGAACCGGATTTTTTTCCTTTATCTTTTTGTTAGCTTTTTCCACAATATTATTTGATGCCTTATTTTTGATTTTATTTCTTCCTACTTTAATAATACTATCCGCAATTGGTTTTGGACTTGGACCAGAAGAAAAAAGGTTAGATGAAGTTACATTTCCAGGGCATAAAATGGAAAGATGATCCTTGGAGTCAATTTGGTTTTCGCTATCATCTCTACCAAAGCGTATACAAGAAGTGTTCTGATCAAGTGCGTGAATACCATTAGCGTCAAAATTCCTCATCCAATAATATTCTAAGATAATAAAATATTGACTCTTTATAACCATGAATTTACATCACAATGAAAGTATAATAGAAACTTTGCTGACCTATTCTCTTGCCATATGTATGGGAATATGATACAATTAATTCATCACCAGGGTGTAGTTCTTTGATTGAACAAAAGTATATGCTTTGATTAAGCTGATAGGCAACCATGTTATTTTGGTTATTAACATTTGAAAATGTCACCAAACTCATCCAGTTGCAAAGATTATAATTACTAGTATCCAACAATCGTGCCTCATAATCAGTTTCAAAAATCTTCAAATACCAAAAATTTAAATTAAACAAACCAACTTATTTCCTAAATACTATACCATGTATATGGTTGAGCTTTTTCCTAAATCAATCGAGACTTCAGGCGCTTCCAATGGGCCAAATTGAGTATTACAAGGTATCCTTTCTTTAGCCAGAACTGTAGGTTTGCTCAACCTACTCATCATTCTTAAATCCAGTATTTCAGGGAGTGTGAGTTTGGCTTTGGGAGGAATCGGTTTGTCACGAATTCTTTGACTGAGAGAAATAATATGACAAGCACTTGTTCGATGTGGTTGGCCACATAAAGAGCAATCTTTATTAAAATTGAAAACAAAACGCAAAAACTTAGATCCGAGAATGACTTAATACGTAATTAAAACGAGGTACCTTCATCAAAATCATTGTTTAAAACGAGACTCATGATTAATTGAGATCCGAGAGCAGTTAACGGAACCTAAGCTTTTTAACTTTACTCCAAGGCTTAGAGTTTTCTAACTCTCAGACTCGGTTGGATCCAAGGTTGGATAGATTTCCCAAAATTAGTTAATTTGAAGTCATTTAACTAAGATTTTTTAAATCGCATAAGAAACACAACGATATTTTTATTATTTTTTTATTGTTGTAAAAATTACACGAAAACCAGGAAAAGATCCTATCGTCCATCAAACGCGGAATTTACGAGTTAGGATTAAGAAGCAGACGACTTACGAACGATGATGTCAAATTTACGTCACTTATTACATGCGCTTTAGGTGCCATCTAGAAAATTAAGACTTTTAGAGGGAAACTTGAACAGAGTAAATAATATTAGGTGTGAAGAGTCGACTAGTCAGAGAAAACAAAAATAGTAAACAAACCTGCAAGCAATTTTGGGATTTTTGCAATGTGCAATCAAGCGCAAGAAATAATTACGTGATAAATTAATTATAAATTGCTAATATTAATATTTAAATAGCGAATTTTTTTATTAATCCAGAGTTTCGTAAACAACAAAATATTTAAAATTATTGTGTTTTGAAAGAAAATGTTCTTCGAAATGCCATTTCAGTGAAAAATGTTATTAGTTTAATCCACGAGGTTACTTTCAGTCTGAGTATCGTGGAGTGTGAGATTTCCCGGTCCAAAAATCCTAGTTTTCTCGGCAGCCGAGCTTGTCTCCCGGGTTTTTGCGGGGCCCCGAAGACGTCGCGGAAAAATTCTATTTTCCGATATTTTCCGACCCCGACGCGCAGGCGCGCTTTTCCGGCATTGATACAACAGGCGCGGGGAAAATCGGCTCCGAATTCGCGGATATCTAACTACGGTTTAGGCAGTTAATTCGTCTCGCTAGTAGGTTAATTTCTGGTACAGTTGATTTCCTTAACGTTTTAACGAAAGTTAACGCGAAATTTACGAAAATTCAGTCAACTTCTTCGGTGAAAAGAGGCAGCGTATATCGAGTCCGCGAAAATGGCGACCCAACCGTCCGCCTCGCGTAGGAAGGGAGGCAAACGACAAACGCCGTCGGAAAATCTCTCCGTACAAACTGTGGACCCGGAAGAACCGATCGCTAAAAAAGCTAAGGTTCCCGATGAAATTGGAAAAATTAAGATTAAAAAAGAAATTTTGGAAGGTACGTAGATGTTTATTAAGACTTCTTTTCTCGTAAGTCGGAAAATAGTGTCGGTTGTCTATCGAGACAAAGATGGGTGTTGGTCTCGGCGGTTTCCATTTTCCCCGGAACGGAGTAGGGGAAGGCACGGGTACGAGAGTTGACGCGGAGGCTGGCAGCAGCTCCAGGTTCTCCGCCCGGCTATTCGTCCCTTTCCCCTAGCTTCGTTGCTAAGCGTGCCGCGTGGCGCGACGGGCTGACGAACGGTAGGGGGGCCGGCCGTTTGCCCGTTGAAGTGGGGGAAGCTAAACACGACGAACACCATCGCTTGGATAGGCGTTCAGCCAAGCTTCCTTCTCTTCGTCCTTCGGCTGCACCGCGCACTACCGCGGCAAGCTGGCTAAGCATGGCCGCCCCGTTGGCAACGAACTCGCGTAGCTTACACCCGAACTCGCAAATCGATGCCCCCAAAAATATCTCCAGCGCTTGAACCCTGCGTTTCCACTACGGATGTTCCTGGGCGAAAGGCGTACGGCTCAAACCGGTTTCGCTGACGGCGAGAGAAACCGACGCGAGACGCGGCCTTATTACTGAAACGGTTACCATAAAAAACTCGGCAATATTTTGACAACGATTCTACCACGCTTACAAAATTTAATTAATCCTTCCTTACCACTAAAATAAATTTTTGGTATTTACCGCTATCCCCGGCGCGAAGTTTTCTACTTCGCCTACGACCGTAGAGCTCCTTCGCGTACTACGCCACGGCGCCGTCAGAGATCCGCCTAGGGTTTTTTAACCTCCAGGTTGTAAGTGAAATCAAATAACATAATTCTAAATTAAAACGTATAACAACGATATTGCGCCTTTTGAAAACGTCAAACATTTTTTTTAGATAATCCTCCCGTTACCCCACTTTTTCAGCGTCTAAAGCCGTCCCGAGCTTTCTTCGTAGCTTTTCCCCAAACGGAAATGCCGCAAAACTGACTCAAAAACTCGGGGACTGATCTGGCGGCCCCCTTTTCTTGAAGCGGCGTAGCGCGTTTCCCAAGCCAAAACTCGGGGCGATGACGAAAACGAACCGGCAACGACCGTCGAACTCTCGCGGAGGGGTGCGTGGCGGAGGTTACCACGAATCCGAAACGGCGCCTTTCGTTCGGCCTCTCGGCATTAATCGTTGGCTATGACGCCCCTCATCCCGACCCAGCTGGAGACGCGCGCGCGGAAAGAGAGAGGGGAAAGCTACTAGCTGCTCTCGGCGCTCCCTGTCCACGTCGGAGGTTCCGCCGGTACGGGTTAAGATCTAAAATGCACCCCGACACGATAGCCCAGAGGGCGCCGGGAGATGCTCCCCGCGACCAACATCGTCATCGTCACCGGTTACAATTGGGCTTCGTACCGGTGGCCTTCTCCGCCAGATGTTCCCTGGACCGTTGCGGCGGCAAACCCGGGACAGCGGCAGTCCGCCCTTCGGGGTCACTAAGCGCCCGACTACGATCGGACTCTGATTTAAATTCCACGAGTTCAAACGTTTTTTTTTTCAAATATTATAAAAAATAATATCAGTTGATATTCTATAAAATAAAATGCAATTATATAAGTCTACTGTTACCCTTTTACCCGTTGAGTCTGGCAATGTCTCGCGCAAAAACGTCATTTTGAGATCAAACAAATAATAAAAATAATTATATAATATAAATTTTAATCTAAATTAAACATTTCTAGATGGGTCCGATTCTCTCGCTCAGCACTCTGAAGCTTCTGTGGTCGCGGTTAAGCCCAAAAAGCGTAAATAACCGAGAAACCAAATTAATAACTTGGGCATCTAAATAATTTTAAAAATTCATATAGTGTTGGCATTTGATTGGACCACCGAGGATCTAAGCATTTTGATATCTAACATAGCAGCTTGTTTGCCCAAAAGTGACAATATTAAATATAGCACCCTAATTGAGAAACTTGACTGGGAAAAAGTCAGATTTTCAACATATTCAGGTTCAGAATGCAAAGAAAAGTGGACGCAAATCATGACAAGAGTAAATTCACTCATTCCAAAAAATAAAAAATACAAATAGTGTAAAATTTAAAAAAATAATTTGAAAAAATTCTAGTTAAGAAGATTTCGTACATTAACGGATATGGTTATTGATGCTAAAGAATGGTTGAAACACCCATGGGCATCTTATAGCAATTCCAAAAAACAAGTTGGTTCCTAACAACTAATAATAATAATAAACTGGACATTGACACATTACAAAGCACAAATAAACCTTTTTCTTATCTAGAAACATCCAGATTTGCCAAAAAAACCACTGACACCGTACTTCAGATATTTTTTGGAAAAGCGTGAAAAATATAGCAGGGAGCACCCTGATTTATCCATGACAGACTTAGCTAAAATTTTGTCCAAAAAGTTCCAACAACTTCCTGACAAGAAAAAAGTACTAAAAAGAATATTTGAGAATGTTGTTAAAAAAATTTACAAAATAAATTTTGGTTTTTTAATAGCAAAAGTACAAAGACAGCTACGAAAGAGAAAATGAAACTTACAAAGAAACACTCGAGAAATTCAAGTACGATTAACTATATAAGTCCCTGAAAGAAATATTCCGAACTAATACAAACTATTTTTGAAGGAAAGAGCATCCGGAAGAATTCCCAGCCCCAGAATCCAGAAACTCAGCTTCCAGTAGCAACGCTCTTCACCCGCCTCAAGAAGGGCCCGCCAAACCAATGACTCCCTATCAACTATTCCAAATGGATAGACTTAAGCGTCCAGAATACAATCAATTGGATAAAAAGGAGGCAACGGAAAGAATCAGGAAGCAATGGAACGCTCTCTCAGATGGAAAGCGAATTAAATGGATCAGGAAATCTGTTCAAGAAGAACACCGCTACGAGGTAAATAGCGAGTTTGGAAGATCAAACTGCAAATATTGGGAAGGTAAAATTTAATTTGGTTGCTTTATTAGGCTGAGCTTTTGCAATATCAGGAGGTGCACCCAGAATTTAAACCAGAACAAATAAAGCCAGTCTTGAGCAAAGCGGAGAAAGAGCTGAAAGATCGCTACGATGGCAAACCTGAAAGACCTCCTAAGTAATAACTCTTAACTTCCAATGCGGTTTTTGAAAAGTTAATTTGTTGGTTTGTTTTTGGCAAAATAGTTCTGGATACAGCTTATTTTCAAAAATTATGTTGAGGGAACTTAAAGACGTTCCATCCAAAGAGAAAATGGCAGAAATTTCAAAGAGGTGGAAAATTCTGAGTGACAGTGACAGGTTGGAGTACAATAAACAAGCCCAAAAAGTACGTAATTTCTCCCTTTTTGGAAATGGCGCAACTAACGCTCCGTTTTTTTTTAAGGCTAATCAGAAATACAAGGAAAAGTATCAAGTCTATTTAAATAGTTTAGTCACAGAGGACCGTCAGAAATTAGAGGGTGAACTGGCCCTTAAGAACAAGAAAAAAACTCCAGTCCAGCAAATAGTGGTTACTGAGAAAGTTGAGAAAAAAATCAGCCTTCCTGTAGCCATTCCTACACCCGCTATTCAGCCTAATGGAATCATGCCTAAATCCGCTGTACTTTCAAGCCGCCAAAAGAAAGGCATCACCCCGCTTTTGTTTTATCAACAAGAGAAATTCAACGCTTACCAACAAAAAAATCCCAACTTGTCCAAAACTGAAATAATGAGATTGATATCCAAAGATTTTAATGATTTACCGGAGAAAAAGAAGGATAAATACAAGAAATTGGTTGAAGAAGCTAAAAACCTAACAGAATCTGGCGTTACTGCGCCTGCACCAGTTGCCAGAAAGTAATAACTCTTATCGATACCAATTACATCATTAAGATGTTAACAAAATACTTTTGTCATTCTTTATAGGGAAACGGTTGAATCTTCTAATAAGCGTAAGCTATTCAAAGGGGAACCCAAAAAGCCGCCACAGAGTGGATACGGCGTATTCTCTACTGAAATGTTAAGCATTTTAACTAATATCGACCCAAAACTGAGAATGGCTGAAATAGCCAAAAGGTGGAGAAGTATGGCAGAACCAGAGAAAGAAAAATATAAAAAGAAAGCCCAAGACATGCTCAAGAAATACAATAAAGATCTACATAAATTTTTAAGCGTAAGCTTTAATCTAGCTTTTTCACTCAATGAGGTAAATTATAACCACGCTCATCTTTTAGAATCTTCCCGAGGAAGATCTTAAAGAGTACTATAAATTGAGAGCTAAGGGAGCCAAAAAAGGAACCAAGCTGGCTCTGACTGGCGCCGCAACCAAACCAGTAAAAGAAGAGGTAAAAACGCTACTAAAACAATATCAAAAGTAGAGAAAGTCATTTCATTTTACCATTTGATGACTCTTGTAGAAAAAGTCAGATTCCGACAGTTCCGATGGTGATGATGATGATTCTTCGGATGGATCTGATGATCCATCTGGTGACGGTTCTGGATCTGGATCAGAAGAATCGGCGAGTGACTCTGATGACGACGACGATGACTCTGATGATGACAAAAAGGTAATTAATAAGAGTTATTTACGAAAGGAAATAATGCGAAAGCTTACCTATCTCGTTGATCATTTTCTCCATCGTTTAGGAGGAAAAAAATGACAGCAGTTCAGGTGAAAGTGGCAGTGATAGTGATTCGGGCAGTGGAAGTAGCGATGACAGCGGTAGTGACTCTGATTCTGACAGCGAAGAAGAATAAATAGTAACTAGTGCCTATACAATGGTTAAAGAATGTGGCCTTAAAACCAATTTAGTTATAAAGAAAAACAAGGTGCTCTTTTAAGAAAAAAATATAACCATCAGGAAAATTTTAAAGCAACAAAATAGATTTTATAAGGGTTAATAAAAAATTAATTTGGGGCTACTTTCAGCAAAAAAATTTTAAATATTGAAGAAAAAAAACCCATCACATTCCTAAGCCTCCTGTTGGCATTTCTAATAATCAGGATCATAAATAAGTAGTGCCTAAAAGACGGGAATTCCTCATGTTATATACAGTACAGTTTTGACAAGTATCCCATTTTGATCACCTTAACCTAATACCATCTTGTAATTTTAATTAAACATTTAAAATGTTTTTATTTAGAATAAACTAAATTGAAGTGTAACGGGATAACATCGGTGTTAATTATTTAAGGTCATCTTTATCATTTAAATTCAACTCCCGTTGTCGCGGGTGTTTTTAATTTGATTTGTTTGAATTATAATATCATGGTAATGATATATTTTATGTACTTTTTTAATAAGTATATTACCTGTGTAAATAAAACAAATTCGAAATAAACCTAAGATTGTAATATTTTTTGCAAAAGTAAAACACAATTTTAAGGAAACTAATAGTATTTAATATTTTTGATAAATCCCCAAACATAATTGTTATTCGTAACATATGAAATAAGTAAGCCTTAATAATCAATTTTCAAAGAACAAATTTTTCCCCAAAGGAACGGGGTTAGGAAGATCCAAAAGTACTTGGGTGGTAAAGGGCTTAAAATAGTTTTTTTTACCATAAAATACATATGGCTTACTAAATAAAAATAATAAAACACAAGATATACTGCTTATGTTCTTTTTTTTATTATTTGGGCCGAGGAAAAGTAATCCCACAGGATGAAGGCGATATAATGATTTCATAATTTTCATCTCCCAATTCTTTAGTTTAAATAACAGCGACTAACACTGATTTTTTTTAATTACCGAGGAGCAAAGAGATATCAACTTTTTAAATCCTTCGCTTTTTTCCAAAATGTGTTTAAAATTAAAAATTACTTACATTGTACAAGTTAATAGTGAAAGGCAACTGCGTAATTACTTCGAAGCTTAAGATACAGTTACAAAGCGTTTAATTGTAGAAATTAGTTAAGCTTTTGGAATAATTATGTGAAAAAATTTACAAATAAACACATTTATGGCTGGTCCAAATCTCTTTTCTTACTCCTTTATTTACCCAACCAAGATTAATTCTTGGATTCATAAATGTTTTACTAGTTATAGTACTTAACTTACAGAAGGCTGTAATTTACAATTCATGGCTACACAAATAAGTCCTGCTTTTTGAATGGCGAATAAAATATTTACTATTTTTAATATACCGATATTTCAATTTCAAAATACAATTGATATATTCCTAAAATATGTCACTTTCCCTAAATTCGTATTAAGGAAATTCTCATCAGTTCTAAGAGACGCGGAGATGCAAAAATAGATTTATCAATTGTATATTGCCATGGAAATTAGTTACAAGTACAGGTTTTAGAAGAAAATAACTAAAGCTCTCAAATTATACAAAATTACTAATGAATTGTTACAGGCAAAATAAAGAAATGAAATTATGAATGGGGTGAAAACTATGTCAGAGCTTAAACTTCACAAACTCATTAGTCAACTTGGTAATAAAATGTTGCGCTATTGGGCATCCTGACTTCCATCTCTCAACGTTACTTTTAGGCCACAAGAAACAATTACAATACCCCTATTTATAATGGACCTTTTATCAGGGGAAGGTTGGTTCAATTAGATGACCTAATGACTGAATTTCCTTGGATTAATTTTTTTGTCAACAATAACCACTTTTCAAAAACTTTTGAGATTTACATAACAAGGGATGACATTTAAAACAGAATCTACTGCTTTCTGTCAAAAAAGCACCAACAAACCACCTTTTTTTCATTTGCAGAGTCCATAATTTTTTAAAAACTAAATTAAAGGGCTTTATGAAAAAGAGTTTCCTTTTTTTAAAGTTCCGGATATATGTTTTAAACTGAAACAGTTTCTGTATGGGGTTAAAAAAATAAAAATTTACTATTATTAATCAGAAGAGGGTTGTTTTCCTTACTTCCACATTATCTTTTTTAAACACTCAGATTTAATTATTCCACATTGCACGGACGGTCAAAGTTTCTCAACTAAACACCTGCGCTGGACAATAAACAAGGAAGAGAAGATAAAGTAATTAAAGAATTTTTTCAAGTCCGATTTATACAATAACCCTTCAATATTTTACGCTATTTCTTGGGTTTATATTAATTTTTTTAAGTTCCTGCCTAAGTTTGTGTTATTTTACGTTCATTTTGCCCAGCAATTTTTTTAAGTTTCTTTTACTTATTAATTGAAGTTCCATTTTGTATTTTTTTTTTTCTAAATCAGGTCTGTATTATAGAAAAGAAGTTCTGTTATCCCGCAATTTGCACTCAATCTTTTTTTTTATTATCCGAAATTAAAAACAAAGTGTTTTGGAATAGGATATATCTTTTTTCTAGGTACGTTAACCGAGAAGTGTACAGTTGACGGTAAGTTGGTGTTGGTGCCAACCTGACCTCTGACAACGCAAAAAGCGAAATTCCGTTTTAACTATATCACACGCAGAAAAAATAACGGAACGCGTGCACATTTTTAAAATTGCGATTCATTCTTGCACTTCACGCATTTTGTTTAATTTGAAGATCTAGTTATATTTATAATTGATTCACAAGTAATCGTAGGGGGCTCAAAAATTAAAAAAAAAATCACGCTTTTTAACCATTATTATTTTACGAGTTCCCAAAATAAACCAAGATGCCAAGATAATAATAGTAGTAGTAGAGAGAAATCCAACCTAACGCACATACACACACTTTAAGACTTGATTTGAATTAAATCAAGTGAGCCAAAAATGCATAAAACCGCATTGACGATTTAAGATGACGAAATGATACGAGGCATAGAAAGAAAATCAAAAGGGGAAAGGGAGTACTATGACAGCTTAATATGGTGGTTGAAACTGTTCCACATGATGCTGCTAACTACACAGAGAAACTGGTTAAAAATGGTTTCAGAGAGAAAAATTTTGGTTTTAATTTTTTTTTTGACGAAGCGAGAATATGCCACAAATATCTGTCACTTTAACAAGAAAAACCATTGAAAGTTTAATCGTATTCATTTATCACTCCTTTGAAAATGGTCATACCTAAGCAATGAAAAGAGTGAGAGTTAAAACTTGAAGGGGGGGCTACCCAAAAATTAGCCACTTAAAACTAGTAAAACTTACTCTTCACATCTGTAGTTAGCATAAAGAAAATCAGTGGAAATTGGCTAATCCTAAGACACAAAAATTTTTAAATTAAAATATATATTTGTTAACATGTGTTATTTTATAGGATTACTACGAAGCTAAATTCCCAAAAAGGGGCAGTCGCAAATTTTTACTTTTCTTTTGTACATTTTACTTGCAAAAACTTCAGCTTTAAATTCAGTCATTTAGCTACCATAACTTTGAAAATTACATATTATTTAAGGTATAAAGTACTCTTAATTAAAAATTACACAGTTCAAATAATGTACCACCATATGTAAATAAAAAAAGGTCTTACCTTTCGCTGTTCATCTTCTTCTTGTCTTTTCTCGTAGTGCAGAAAATCATCAAAAATGGAGGTGGTGTGGCGGTAATTGTGGATAATTTTAAGGACTTGCTTTCCTTTCTCAGGTGGAACTTCTTGGGTATCTCGCGAATTAGTCACCGGCTTATTCTCGTTGTTCTCTAGTCGGATGTGGCGCAAATGAGAATTGGGCACGTCTTTAACGTAGACCCATTTCACTTTAAATTGACCCTTCCACTTGTCCTGTGCCCAAACATTCGAGGAGGAGTTGTAGTCCACCGCGGACACCATCTGGGCCATACCGCAAAAGTGACCCGACCCATTTACACTGAACAGCAAGTACAAAGGCCCCTTACCCTCGCGCTCCCTGAATGCAGTGTCCAGCCTTTTGTTTCCATGTTCGGTCGAGCACCAAATGGAATACTTTATTGACCGGTGGATGTCATCTTCCGAATAAGACTTGATAATAAAAAATCTTGCATTTTTAGGATTAGGATCAAAGTCCTTAGGATTGTAGTTATTCTCCATTCTAAGCTTGTCCAAAACCGGATGAGCGGGAAATCCCCCGTCACCACCACTACCTCCGCTTCCACCTTGGTTAGACTGATTCAAAGCCACTTGCTGCTGCTGTTGTTGTTGAGACGAATTTCCATTGTAGCCAGAATTATTGCCACCTCCACCTCTTCCACCCCGAGGAGCACCCCAAGGTGCTGACCTTGACTGAGAAGACGGTGGCGCTGATCCCATTTTATTGTTACCTCCTCCACCGCTATTGCCTCCTCCTCCCCCACTATTTCCATTTTTGCTCTCCCAAGTGCCAATGTCCATACTGGCGGAATTGTGTTTACCCGGAAGCATAGGAGCGGGAGGAATAGATTTTGGTTTCATTTTGGGTTGCGGTTTAGCTGGTTGACTCGCGATAGAAGCCCATGTCATTTTTTTAGACCCCACTGGTTGTCCAGATACATTTCCCTGTCCAGAGTTACTTAAAGATAAACTATCCACCGCCGGTGATACAAACTTCTTGGCTATTTGGTGATCGGCCATAATGCTACCAGAGCCCGGCGCCACTCCTGGTTTAGAATAAGTGTCCTTGACAAACTGAGAATCGTTCTTATGATCATTCAATGACAGTCCACCCATTCCTTGTTCCACGTGTTTTAACGCTCCGCGATCCATGGCTTGGTCGTAAGAATCTCTATAATAATCATCATAGTGATTTCCGTGGGTGGCTGGTTTACGAGCCCCCATGCTCGAATTACCCCACGCTGAATAATCCCCACTGGTACCAGGAAAAAAGTTAAATCCTTGGTTGTATCCGCCAAAACTATTCTGACTAAACATGCCGTCCATATAATGGGAGTGTTGTTCTCCACCACCCATTTGTCCGCCGTATCCGCTGAGAAACGTCATGGGATCGCCTCCATTACTCCAGGCCCCTTCCCCAATTCCTTGGTTTAAGTACGGAAATGACATGGAAGCGTAGTAACTTGGCATATAAGGATCGGCCATGCTGGATGTTGACATTGGAGGATTGTATGGCTATTGGAGGAAAAATTCAATGTTGCCATGTTTAGAATTTACAAGCTTAGAACAAGAGAGCGCAAAAAGCCAAAGCTATTCTTTCATTTCAAACTATACAATTTATAATTTATCTTTAATCACGCTATGTACTAAACTATTTGTAATTTTAAAACACTTTATTATTAATTTAACAATTAGAAAGAAATGAATAATATTTAAAAAAAAATTATTTGCTAGTGCTAATAACACACAAAAGAGTATAAAATTTTACATACAGTGTTCAGTCCTACCTGATGAGGTTGGTTACGCCAGGAATCAAAATCTTCATCTTTCACCATATCCTTAGGGCCATTGGACACTAAAAAGAAAAATTTAATTAATAACACAAATCCTTCAATCTAAAAAACATCAATGTCTAGCAATTGCAAATATGTTTTAGATAACAATCAATAATCAGATTTAATTTGTAGAGCATGGAGATATAAGATATATACATACAATTTTGTAGAGTTATATGGAAACGTTTCGAACTCAAAAATGCCAAATTGTTATTACTGATAGAAACTGAATTCATAAGTAAAGCTTGTGACAATATTATATGTACTTTGAACAAATCTTCATCATCACTTGTTATAGTCACCAATTTATTACAAAGCTGTTTGCAAGAACCAAAAAGGTCAACTAATTTTAAACTGACTTTGCCATTCAAATCTATCCATGTTTTTGATAACATTTACATTTCTAAAAGTTTTAAGAATTCCCTTAAGGTATCGCCATACCTTAAATATTAGAGAATTTCCTGTAGCACTAGAAATTATCTAAAACATTGCGCTTGCTCACAATTTAATTACTTGCTCCCTTTAATAAAAGTGTATTGGAATGGCAAAACAAGACAACAAGGGGAAAACCCAAAATTTGAGACAATTATGAATACGAAACATTCAAAGTCTCACTGCATATATTCTTTAATATTATTGTAGTCAAAGACCGGGATTTAAGTAATTCTTTTAGCAGTATCAAAAACTCCCAATAGACAAAAGGGGCAATTGTTGTTGTGTTCACATGGATCCTTTTTTCTGGTACATGATAGAGATAATGCAAGCCTTAATGTTTCGAGATCAATAATTTAATTATTCTAGCCTTGTAGGTTTATTTTCAACAAGGCTTAATGGCAGATATACATAGTAAGCAACTCTTAGGGAAGGATTTTCTTGGAAAAGGTCTGGCTGTTGCTGCTGTAGATCCAAACAAAGGCTTAAAATGTGGCCAAAATTAGGCCTAGGTAAACGGGTTGACCTTATGGATTAAAATTTTCGTTATACCTGAGCTTCCTTGGCCTTTCATGCGCTGCATTTCCCGTTAATTCGAATGTGAATGAAAATCAATTAATTAACAAACAGTACAATAAGTGACTTTTTAGTCAATTCCGTGCGCGATCGGCGGTTCACTTGCTAAGACTAGGCTACACCACTAGGCCCAAGTTCAAAGAGACGAAGAAGCCATCTTGAAAAGAAAGATTACTGCAAAACAAATCCGTTTATTATCATTCCACTGATGTTAAATCGCACAAACTTTTCTTTTTTCGGTTCACAATGCACTTAAATAACTCACACGACTAGTAAAGTTGTTAATTTCAAGGTTAATTAATTGAAATTAGTAAATGTCCTTTCACAGTCCAATTTTCACACCACGGAAACGACGAAACAATGGCGGCTTCGCAATAAACAAGGCTGCCAGAGACAAAACGTTTTTGAAATCAAAATTTTTCAAAACCGCCAAACGCTGAGTTTCTCAATAATTTTTCATGTAAAGCACAAAAAGTTTAATCGCAAATTTGTTTTATTTTGAGGGCAGGGAAATAAAATCATTTTCTTTTGCTATCTTGATCATGAGATCATAACACAAGAAATGTTCAAATAATTCTTAGTTTATGCCTCTATTTTCCTTTTCAGACGTTCGCAAGATCGACCATAAAAAGGACAGGGTCCTAAATGATTTTAAATAAAATTACAAGCGCAGTCTAATTGAAATACCAATTGAAAATTTAAAATAATACTCCAAAATTTTAATACAGGAACTTTATATTTTTTTCTGTACAGAAAAAGTAGGATATAAATACATTTGTGCTTTGTTTAACGTTAATGTTATGCCTTTGGAATCGAAAGGCAAAAATCATTAATCCACTTTGCGCTTTTTTAAATATGAGGAATATATTCAAAAACCAAGGAAAATCTATCTATCATAGTTCTTCCTTACAAAAACAACGTTTTTGTCTATAGAGTGTTGTCGTCTGATACGATTTTTAAAACTTGTAACGTCACAGCTGTAGTGTTAATAGTGGCCGCCATGACAGTTACCGTTTTTTATCAATAGGCAAATTACAATGGTGACGTCGCAGGGTTTCAGACGACAACACTCTATTAGCCGGCCAAATAATTTAAAAAATAAATAAATAAATGGAGTAACACAGTTCCCCTGGTGGCAGAAATGGTAAATTATGTGATCCATCATAAATTTAATATCTTATATTCCATTTAACATTTGATTTTTATCAAAAATAACCTTAAGACGCTTAATGCTTTCTGGCTTTGTGGAACAGAATAGATGTTTCTATAAAATAAAATGAATAAAAAGTAAAAAAAATTAATGTTAGATCACAAGACACAGCTTTAATTGTATATTATTTATTTATTTATTTGAATACATACACGTTACTTTATAGAAAGGACAATATTATTTACCGAGACATTTTATGTTCTGATCTATTCAGAAGGCATCATTTAAAACTAATCTATTCATTATAACACACGCAAACTAAAATACATTTGAACTTTTTAAAATATTTAGTTAAAAGTTTATAAAGAAACAGAAAATAAAAAGTCGCAAAATTTCACAGTGTTTAACAAAACCGGCGAGATGGCAAGCAAATTACATAGCAAGGTCACGTGACTAAAATACCGGGCCATGACTTTTCAAAATTGGTGAAGTCTAATAAAAACATTTCAAATATAAAATCCAAATAGTTCTATTTTATGTAATTACAGTTAAGGATTTGCTGCTTGTATAACCAAAAAAACTTTAAACTTAATTTTTCATGATCTTTGGATCACAAGGGAAACCGAAGGGTCGGACATTTACCAAAATCCCGTACACTTTGTCCAAAATCACAAAATCTTTTAACTCTCTCTATGGTAAATTATCATTGAAATCCCAAAACCACTTCAAAAAGTAATGATATCATCGCCAAAATCTCTACGTAATCCCGAAATCCCATACAAAATAATGGCAAATGTCCGACCCCTCGAGGGAAACGCACCTTTTGATATATAAAACTCTTTTAGTGCCATCTATTTGTTGTTATTTGAAACTAGCCACTTTAAAACTCGTGGACCAATCAATTCGAAACACGATTTTCTGCTTGTCAATTTTTAAGCCTCTTTACTTTCTCATTTTAAATCAGAAAGTTACTTTCGCGAACGTAGTATGAAATTTGAACGTTGAAAGAATATATTAAGAATGGGGAATAGATATTTATCCGGTTAGATTTAAAGTTCTATTTCAAAACTAAATGGACAAAATAAGCAGCAGTTTTTCTTTTCAGTTTTAACAATATTAACGTTTGTCTGTGGCGTATTTACTTTATACAGTGGAAAGTCCGATGTCATTGACTTAAACCCAACAACTTTCAATTCTAGAGTACTAGACAGTGATGAAATTTGGATAGTCGAGTTTTACGCACCATGGTATGAGTGAATAAATTAATCTTTGAAGTTTATCTTACAAAATGCAAATTTTTCAGGTGTGGTCATTGCAAATCATTGGCACCAGAGTATTCAAAAGCAGCTACCGCTTTAAAAGTATTATGGAAAATAATAACGTTGCAAACAATATGATAACTTTTATTTAAATTTTAAGGGTGTTGTAAAAGTTGGTGGGGTGAATGCAGATGAACACCAATCTTTAAGTGGACAGTATGGTGTTCGGGGTTTCCCCACTATCAAAATATTTGGTCTCAATAAAAACAATCCTACGGATTATAATGGTCCTAGAAATGCTCAAGGAATTGTAGACTCTGCTTTAAAAGAATTGAAAAAATTAGTAGATGGTCGTCTAGGTGGTAGAACGGGAGGCAGTAGTGGAGGCAAAAAAGTTGGTATTTCAAGAATACTGCCAAAGATTCCTAATTTATCGCAAATTTTATTATTTTTCGTTTTAGTCCGATGGTAAAGATGTAGTTGAACTAACAGATTCTAACTTCAAAGAATTAGTTTTGGAAAGCAAAGATATGTGGCTTATTGAATTCTATGCACCATGGTGCGGGCATTGTCAAAAACTAGCCCCTCATTGGGCCGAGGCCGCTACCGAATTGAAAGGAAAAGTTAAACTAGGGGCCTTGGATTCTACAGTCCACACTATTATGAGCTCAAAATACAAAATTCAAGGGTTTCCCACTATAAAATATTTCCCAGCGGGACCTAAAGAGGAGGCTGAAGAATATGATGGTGGCCGGACTGCCGGTGATATTGTCAACTGGGCCTTAGAAAAATCATCCAGTTCAGCTCCTCCACCCGAAGTTCTAGAAGTGAGTATTCTTGCCTTGGACTAAATTGACGTAGAATCACAATTTCTAATCTGGGGAAAAAACCCTTTTAGATCACAAATGAGAATGTTGTAAAAGAATCTTGCGAAAATAACCAATTATGCATTATAAGCATATTGCCGCAACTATTGGACTGCCAATCAGAATGCCGTAACAAATATATTGATATGTTAAAACAACTGGGTGATAAGTTTAAACGTAATAGATGGGGTTGGATTTGGGCGCAAGCTATAGCTCAACCAGAATTGGAAGAATCCTTGGAGATTGGAGGATTTGGGTATCCCGTAAGTTTCAGAATCTTTATATAAAAACCCTCCCAAAAGATAACCTTGAAATTGTATCTTTTACAGGCAATGGCTGTTCTAAACTTTAGAAAAATGAAATATAGTCTTTTAAGAGGTTCATTCAGTTACGATGGAATTAACGAATTTCTAAAGTAAATCTGAGGAAACCCCAAAATGTTTTAGAAAAGAGTGTAACTTTTTGTTTGCTGATATTTAGGACCGTTGCAATGGGCAGAGGGTCTAGCATGACTGTCAGGGGTGCTAAAATGCCAAATATCCAAACCTCCGAAAAATGGGATGGAAAAGATGAAGAGGTATATTGTCTTAAATTACAACCAATTTCCATAATTTAAACAATTTTTTTATTCCTCTTTATAGTTACCACCGGAAGAAGATATTGATCTTAGCGATGTTGATTTAGATGATACTACGACACGTGTCGAGCTTTGATAGAAATGATAGAGCAATTTTTAAATATAATTATTTAAAAGGATTGAAATAAACAGGGCTCTATTTTTCTTACCCATTTGTACTTTATCATTAGCGTTTAAGCTCCCTTATATGTCTGGTCACGAATGTATAGGCTTCCACAAGGCTTTTCTACATATTCAGACTAACACGTAGGAAAGCCTCGTTCATTGTCAGACATGTGGAGCTAAAACACTAAAACTATTCCAGTCAGCCATTTTCATATCTGAAAAATAAAGTCCTTTAATTTCATCCAACCTTTCTGGAATGAGTGTAAAATAATTAAACCATTTTTAAACTAACAATTTTTTAATTGATTTTATAAAGTTGAAAGGGACACCATATATACACATGGCAAGCATTTTCTTTATGTAAAAGTTGAGATTTGCACTAAAAACACGAGATATTGATACAATTTGGTCAATTTCACCCGGAAGTACGCTTAAAAGTTACTTTTTAAAAATGTGAGATGAAAAAAATTTGAGTTTTCATAGAGAATAAATTTATGACAACTTTCAACACGTAGAATAAGAGTACATTTATGTAAAAATCATAAGTTTCTCATGGAAAAAGAACCAGTTATCTTTTTATAAGGCACGTTGTTGTCAGATCAGAGTCTCACTTTGAAAATCACATTGCGCATAAAAAATTAGTCTTATAAACGTTCAATCATGTTCCATTATTAGATTAAATTTCATCCAAATTAGAAAAAAATTCTAATTTAAAAATTGGGAGTTCCAAAAGTTATTTACGGTAGAATACTCAATCTGACTAGAATATGCAGAATCCTGTAATGTTTGCGAGTTTCACCGATCAACAATACTGTAAGCTAGTCTCGTGACTGACTATCATTTCAACATTTGCCTCGGCTCTATAAAAAGTAATATTTTTGCACCTTCAATGATAATGAGGGCAAGATATTACGATAGGCAGGATGAATGCTGATAAGTCAAGGGGACATAGAGGCTGGGTCAAGTTCATTACGTTCAATTAACATACATTTACTTATCTAGAAATTTACTACTCGAGATTAAAGACAAAAACACCAAATATATTTAAAACTAACTAGGTCATTCATTGCAGTTTTTGGAAGGCTAAAGATTTTTTGACCACTTAAACGATATTATTATTATTATTTTGACTTTCATCACTCACAAATATGACTGTATTGTCTGAAATAAGTTACGAGTATAAAGGTTATTATTATAAATGAAATAATAAATAACTACCCGATGATAACTGTAAAATTCTCAGTGTTAAATACAAGTGCTCGAGAACAAATAAAGTTTGTTTAAAAATAAGTATTTTGAAGTAGAGAAAAATATATTTAAAATAAAATACTGAAAGGTCTATTTGGCTTAGATATTATAATTCTTAACAAATAACTCTATAATGATCCATCGTTAACGGTCTAGATTAAGAGATATAGGAATTATTTTGCCATGCTTAATACTATTACGCGAAGTAATTGGCCCCAGCTATTACTTTAAATTTGGCACTATATACGGTATATTTGGGTAAAGCTAAAGAAACTAAAAAATATAATACTACAATTATTTTTAAAACATACATATAAAAATTAAGTTCTGAGAATTAAATAATATAAGCTATATTTTAAAATATACCAAATTGTTTTGATTAATTTGTTCATTAAGGAATAACAATTTTCCTATCCTCGCATGATGTTGTTTTAAAAGTTAAAATCTGTTTCTTTTAAAAGACTATAAAAGCGGGTAAAAAATGTATGAAAAATAACGGTAGTTTGATTTAAGTTTACGCTAAGTGTGGTAACAGAGGAAGAAAAATAATATGAAGCCAACGACTCCTACGGCCCCAACTACAATTAAACCAATTGCCCATCCTGGTATTGGGGAACCTAAGAGGTCAAGAATCAAGATATATATCAATTTCCATCCACAGAATGTAAGGTAGTGTTGTTATCAATAAAGTTATCACCTCTGCTACCGCCGTAATTGTTTGAATAATACCCGCCACTGCTTCGATATACGTTCACTCTACATATGCAAAAACAAAATTTTAAACACATTTCAGGGTTTGTATAAAAAAACTAGGAAATTTTAATAATTCTTTAGTAGCGCAGAAATTTCTTACCTCGATATACTTCCTCTACTTCCACCTCCACCTCTTCCTCCTTTACATTCCAATAGGCTAAAAACTACAAAATTTAAAATTAAAATAATAAACTTAAATATAATGTCTTTTAGCTTACAAGACACTATGAAAATGCCGGCAAATACTATCTTCAACATGGATATATTCATTGTAACTTTGATATATAGTAGAGATAATACTGATTATTATTATTATTCTTTTGGAGAGGCGCCAATTCGTCCCCTTCCTTCGTTTCGCGTCAAATATCAAATCATGTCAATGTAATTTAAGACAATAGCCTTTGAACTTTAAAAAAGTCAAAAGCCACTCCAAATTTGGTATCCACTTAAGCCTTGGTCTGATTATTCGATAGTTCAAAATGTCAAATATTATTCGATGGCCGCAAAAACTACTACGGAAAGAAAAGAACTTGCATACGTAATTAACATTAATTGCGCTATCCTAAAAGTAGCTTTCACAAGCCAAAGAATATTCTTAGAAAATCATTGCAAAACCATAGTGTCAGCGTCATAGCGCGCAAGGTTTATATAGACCTTGGCTATAGCTATGTGACTATGTCCGGTCTTCGTGACGTCACGAAATTCTCTAAAGGCTCAAATGACATACGAACGCTAGACGTCGCTAAAATCGCAAAACATTTTCGCGTGCGGTCAGAAATTTGATATTTTTGAAGCTGGTATTGGGGGATCTTAAAATTCATTGTGCGCGTGAAAATAGGGTATAAAAGGAGGTAAATAAGCCTGCTATACCTCACAATGTAAAGGTACTGTCACGCGCAAAAGCGTAATTTTTAAATCGGGCAATTCGATTTTCAACGCGTTTCACCAGATAGGTAAACAAGATGTCACGGACATTTAAGTACACACAATCCCCGATGTAATAACTATATTTTAAATATTAAATTTGAACAACTTTTCAATCATCTTGTACATTAACTTAAAAAACCTGATTTTGGAAATAAGGTAGCGAAACCCGAACACTTAGACGAACCGAATTTTTCGAGTTACCTGGTTTTGGAAATAAGGCATCGGCTACATTGAACTCAGGCCCAGTACACACAAATCAATTAGGATGGTGTGTAAAAAGAGACGTTTGCAACAGCGAGGATTCTTAAATACAGAATCCTTGGAAATAATTTCCCCCCCCTCCAAAAACCCCCTTGCAAATATTTAAAAAGTAAGTAGCAAAAAACCTGTGTAGACAGTAGTACCCCTTTAAGCAAAGATTGGAAATGTGCCGCGAATTGAAAAGAAAATAAAGCCACATTTAATATTCTTATACGATGTGTGAAAATATTTTAGATTTCTTTATTTTTGTTCTCCGACAATGAGAATTGAATGAATGGTACAAAGACAAAAATAAAAGTGGGGAGGGAAAAATGTACGAGTTAACATTATTATTATTGTTGTTATTCGCCGCCGATTTAAGTAATATAAAGAGAAAAAAAATAGACAAAAATGTCATTATGAACTAGATGTCGCCAGTTCCACGCTCTCTTTTTTTCAATTATCAAAATAATAAAAATAATAATAATAATTATCCTCTTTCGAACTCGATACATTATCACGGGGAGGGGGGTATGAAAAGAGAAAAATATGATAATCGCTATGACATCGGACAAGTAATGAGTAAATATACGTGAACATTATGAAGATAATAGAAAAATTTATATAGACCATCGAATCGCCACCGTTGTAATACAAAGATTTGGTCACTTGATAATATCATATCTACTGGCCATTTATAAGTGATAAAGCAAATCGCAGCTCGTCGTCTCACAGCTATTTTAAAAAAGCATCGCTCTTCAACGGTACAAAAAAAAATACGCGATACAAAACTGCTTTCAAACCGCTCACAACTCGCCACAAACTTGACCAGCGCTTATTTTTTTTCCCTTTGTAATAATTAAAAAAAAATAACTTAAAAAAAGAGTAATAATTACTATAGGTCGGCGACTAGAAACATTAGGCGATTTGTGAAAAAATGCGCGTTTTTCTTCTCTTCAACATTTAACAACAGAAATAACAACAGAAATTATTTTCTTAACATCGCTAACAATGACTCGTTTTTTTGTGTATAATACATTTCTCTTCATCTTTATTTTCATTTTTTTTTAATAGCGCGGTATTTTTTTTTTAGTGTAACCTTTTTTGCACGTATCTGTACACGTTTCTTAGAAGCAATTATTATTTCTAGGATAATATAATTATTATGACCACATGAAAAATTTACATCTTATTAATAATAAATATAATAAATAAAAGAAGTGAAAACATTTATAAGAGTGATATATAATAATATTATAATTACGTGAAAAGTGCTTTTTTTTGTTATTCGCGAGATTGGCTTCGTCTTCGCGTTTATTATAAAAAAAAAATTACTCCACCAAGGATTGTTGATTTTTATGACATTTTTTTTCATTTTTTTTAAGTGGTTATTTTTTAAGTTTTTTTTGTTTATTTTTAAATTTGATAGTGGTAAACCTACAAATGGGGGGAAATATATACCACAGATACAATTTGACAAAGTTGGTTTTTTTACAAACGGGGAGATTTTTAATTGAAATCGGTACCTGATCGCCCCCTAAATTAAAAACAAAATTAACTACAGCTTTCCCTGTTTTTTTCCCTCATAATTTAAATATAGGTACAATTGTTTTCGTAAAAAAGCAAGTTGTTTTTTGGTTTTGGCTTTATTGTACGACCTAATATCGGATTCTTAAACGACTCCAACGCGTAAGTCTGGGAAGAGCTATTAATTTTCTTAATATATATTTCTAATTTAAAAGATGTATTTTTAAAAATTAATATCAAATTCTGGAAATATGTTTTTCCACTTTGAAATGATGAAAAAGCATTCATTTTGTTTTGTTAATTTCTCGTTTGGAAGACAATTTCGAAGAAGCTTGTTTATATATTTTTAAATATATTATTATAATCTAATCGAAATTAATTAGAAAGCTATTGTTGGGCGGAATTACAATGTACCTTTTTTATTAATTTTTTGGAAATATATTTTTACGTTTTTCTAGTTTTGCATACTTAAAAAAAGCACCATTTTTCGGGAAAAGAGGATATTATCTTCGCGTGTACGTTAAAAATGATTAATTGTTTTCTGAAATTGAATTTGAAATAGAACGGGGAGATGAATGCTGGGGTTTGGGGAAAGGACAGAGATAAATAACACCTAGACATAGTGGACGGATCTTCTAGACATAAATTGGCTAAGAGCGAGATACGCAGATTTTGGTATTAATTAATATTTTACCAGTTCCAGGATTTAATGATTTTTCTTTGAATGGTTAAAAAACAATTATTGGCACCGTGCGTTTGAATATTTAAAAAGACGGCGGGGAAACTAAGCGTTACGTCAGAAGTTACGTCTTATTACGAGAATCAGAATTCGGAATTTTATTTTTTACTTTTTCAATAATAGACGAAGAAATGACAATATTTTTACGCGCCTTCTAGAAAATATAGAATCGGTTTTCGTACGTTGTTTTTTTATTATATTTTTTTACTTGATCTAAGGCTCAAATGTTATATTGCTCGATGAACTATAGACGAATTAAATTATAAACAGTTTAAGAAGGGACCATGGGGGTTTTTTTTAATACTTTGCCACATTTAACAGGGCCAAGCTATGACAATTTCATGTATATATATATATTTCTTTAAAGGGGCTGACATGGGATTTTTTTGTAAGAATCCAGAAGCCGCTTTGGTTTTTCAGTTAAAATTTTAAGTTTAAATTTAAGACCGTCAGTGATAATTTAACAATCGCCAAAAACAAATAAACAACTAGGTAGTTCCGGCGAAGAAAACAAAATGCAATCGATACCTCACTTAATAAATCCCTTCTCACTCCCGTTAAAATACAAGTTTTTATAATTATTTTATCTAAAAATGCTACTGTATATAATAAAAAATGCCAGAACATTTTATTACCTTTGTAGAGTTCGTATAATATCACCTATATTTTTTTAGACTATAAACTACGTTTTTTATAGCTAACATTGTGTTAATATTCATGTTCTAAGCCTATAATGTGCAAATAAATTAGAATAATAATAAAGTATATATATATTTTGGGTTTTTTTTTACATTGTGGTTTATATTTTTCCTTGTTGGTTTTTTCTCTCTCGAAGTGTAACCACTCTTTCGACGTTGTACTTCTAAAATACTACAATGAGGGATAATTTTTCATATATAATATTTATATAAAAAAGGTCAACATATAATGTGTTTTGCGTTTCATAGTGCGATTTGGTTTTTGTTATTTATACATTTTTTTAATATTTCAAAATGGGCATTTTTTTATTTATTATTAACAATATCGAGTAAGTACGTTGGGTTTATTTATTTGGTTAAGTATAATTAACGTTAATTAAACGTTCTTTTTTTAAATATATAAGGGGTATAAGTAACATACATTTATACCTTAAAACTTTCGCCCACCTTATATAACACATAAAATGAATTCCACAGTGTCGGACGCGCTGTATTCTCTCATTTTAATTTGTATCATCTACTGAAAAGGGACTAGTGATATTCCTACAATAGGGGGGTCAAAGTCGCGCGCTGCCAGAGATTTACGACGATAGATTTACAGTACGATTGAGGTAAAATAACGTTTTTTTAATCAAGGTATGTGGCTATTTTTTATTATCGCCCCCGGATTAACCCCCTCATTATAAGGAGCCAATAGACCATTTTCTTAATTCAAATACGCCACCATTTACATTCACCAACTTTTAAAAACCACAATTTCATTCGTCGAATTTCGATATTAAAAATAATTAGGTAATATTGTAAGGGAAGAATATGGTGAATTTTGTATGGTACCCTGTACTTTGGAAGAGAGGTGTTTTCTTTTTTTCTTTGACCTAAATAATCGGTTAAAATATTTCTTATTCGACGAATAAAATTAATCGGTTACGTCCATTCCAATATATAGTTTTTCATATGTAACCGTGCATAGACAAGGCTTAACGCCTTCGTGTTTTTTTTAGTTTTTTTTTAAATACCCTTTTATCAAAAAAGGCACTTGTCCATACCTTATACCATTTTGCTCTAGGTTCATTTTTTACTTTTTTCTTTCTTTTTTTTTTAAGATATCAGGGTGGAAAACTAAAAAAATCGTATACGTGTATATATATACGATTCAATTTATTTTTTTATTTAATTGTTCCATTTGAATAGGCACTTGAAGACGCGGATGTTTAATATGATTTTGCATATTTTATTTTTAGTCAAATATTTTTATTTTATTATCGTTCTGTTTTCTTCCGAACATTTGTTCAAATTCACCATTGACGTGTGGAAAGTTGGAGGCGACGATTTTTTTCCCCGACGATGAACCAAATGTCACCCACATTTAAATAATCTCGTCTCGGGGATAATATGTTTTATATATATAGATATATATATATATATATAATGGATTTTTTTTTAAATATCGACGAATATTTTGGCCCTTTTTGAATCATATAAGATGAAGTAAAAATTTTTATTTTTCATTTTTATATTTTTTTCAGTCGACGAAACATTTTTTATGTCAATGTCTTTGTTTTTTTTAATGGCAAAGTGAAATAGCCGACATTTTTTACGTTACAATATTTTTAAAGAAATTATATTTAACGACGTATGACTACGGAAGGAAAAAGAATTAAAGCTAAATTTAATAAAAAGTGGCGACTAAATTTTAAATTAATTAACTAATAATAAAAAGATATTTCGTTAAATCCACTCATACTGTCTATAGATATCTTTCTTCCCTCGGGGATATGTCATTTATTAAAATTCGCTCGGGCTTTTTTACTTTCTAAAAAAAAATCATATTATGCAGTCGTACTTTTATTAAATTCACTTTTATACTGAATGACGACAAATAATTTAAAAACTTCTTTCGTTCGTTTTTTGAAGAACTAAAAAGAACCGAAACAATTGACGCATTTGCTCTCTTTTAAATAAAAATGTAAAAACTAAGCAAAATAACGGGTCTGTGCTTTTTTATTTATTAATCTTTCTCGTAGACTGTTCTTTTACGCTATCATAACTTAACGAATATATAAAATAATAAAATTGATATCATCTTTACGTCCCTCTTCGTATTTCCTTCTTCAAATCTAAAGATGATTTTTTTTGGTATTTAAAAATTATTTGAGCTATAATATTTGGTGTTTGGTTTTGTTGGTGGTGATTATTTTCGTTTTACCGTTAAATCCGAAAAAAACTTGTCCCGGTGATTATTTTTCGTCAGCCATAATTTATTTTCCCGACATCGCGGCGAAACTACTGCATTCTGGCCTCTTGTAGTTGCTGTTGACTAGCGTACGGCACCGAGAAAGTGGCACCGGGAGCACCGGCCGGAATCCCCTGAGGGATCGTGTAAGCGTAGGCCGTCGGGGGTAAGTAGGAGGCGGCCGCCCCGGCGCCACCGGCCCCAGACGGAGCCCCCGTCGACGTGACGGTGGGGAAGCTGTAGGCGTCCAGGCCGTTGGGGTAGGGGGGAGTGTAGGCCGCCGCTGCCGCCGCCGCCGCGGCCGCGTAGTCGTAGAAGTGGCCGGCAGCTGCCGCCGCGGCCGCGGCCGGAGAAAGAGGACCGTGCGGAGGAACTATCAAGCTGGCCGGGGCCGGAAGGTAGGCCGCCGCTGAAGGATACAAGTAGTGAGCCGGCAAGGCGCTGCAAACACAAAAATAAACAGAATTAAAACGCATTCTGCGTACGGAAAATAAGCTTATCACAATAATAATAGGTTAGGTTTGTTGTATGTATTTGAGTGGCTTTAATATCCATTTTTAAAAAGTTAGTAAATAGAAATGAACTTAGATGGCGCTATATATCAAGATTTAAATCGAAACGAATCTAGGTGGAGGTAAAAATCAAGATTTAAATCGAAACGAAGCTAGGTGGCGCTAAAAATATAGATTTAAATCGAAACGAAGCTAGGTGGAGGTAAAAATCAAGATTTAAATCGAAATGAATCTAGGTGGAGGTAAAAATCAAGAATTTATTTAAAATTAATCTAGGTGGCGCTAAAAATATAGATTTGAATCGAAATTAATCTAGGTGGAGGTAAAAATCAAGAATTAATTTAAAATTAATCTAGGTGGCGCTAAAAATATAGATTTGAATCGAAATTAATCTAAGTGGCGCTAAAAATCAAGAATTAATTCGAAATTAATCTAGGTGGCGCTAAGAATCAAGATTTAAATTGAAACGAATATAGCTGGCGTTAAATACCGAGATTTAAATCAAAACAAACCTAGGTGGCGCTTAAAAACCAGATTAAAATTTAAATCAAGTTTTCCACGGTAACTCACAGAGGGCGTAGCGATAGTTTTCGACAATATTTCCGTGGCGGAGAATTGACTTTGAGCAAAAGAGGGCAAATTTGATGAGAAATGAAAGTAAAAGTTGAAAATGAAGTGGGCGATAAGGTGGGGTTTGGGGGCCGTAGTTATTAGCACCATTCTTCGCGCCTGATTCCGAAAATACGCTTTATTCTCTCTCTTATGAAGCGGGAAAAGAATCACTCCGTGGCGCTGTTGGGAGGCGATGGAGATGGAGGAGCTAGAGGGGCCTCATTTATCTCGGTCCTGACGAGAGACTGGAATAAAGAGAAGGGTGCGGAGGGGACCCCAAAAAGTGATTTATCCTTCTCTCTCTCTCTCTCTGCGAGGGGGATGAAGGGGGGTGCCGGTAATCAGATTCGCGGGTTAGTTAGAGGAACCAACGCTCGGGATGACTATCGCCCTCGGGTGTCCCATTGATCTTTCCACAAAACCAACCCCTCCTCCTTCCCGGAATGATACAGGATCCACCCCAAAACAAGTAGTCACATATTTCAAATAAATACGAACATTACTAGCATTCAGAAAAACCTCATAATCCGAGAAAAACTTGTTTATATATTTAAAAAACTTATGTTTCTTAATATTTATAATTTTTATTATTTTAAGGCTAGCGTTGTAAGTCGGAAAATTTTCCGCGGAAAATGACCGAGGTCTTTTTTTACGAGAAATATTCCGTATTTTTCCGAAAAAAATCCAAAAGGTTTTCATTATATGATTAGTCTAATATATTGTTTGCAAATTTAAATGAAGCGGCATTTTCGCCTCATTTTTTCGCGTCTAAAAGTAAAACTAAACCTCTAGACTAGTATAAACTGATTAACAATGTAACACTATTAATGTTTTGTAGTATGTTTACTGATATTAGACATTTTATATCGATAAAAAGTTAAAAACATTTAAAACCCTTAAAAAGTAATTTATGTTTCAATTTTTTATTTTTTCGATTTGTGGAAAATTTTCTGGAAATTTTTCCGAAAAATTAACAACACTATTTAAAAATAAGGAAACTTAATTTTTATATAAATGCACTAAAATGAATCGAAAATTTAACCGATTCTTTCATTGCAAATCGAAAGATATAACTTTTAGAAAATGTTAGAAAAAATCAAGATTTAAAATAGGAAAAAATTAAGAATCTTTAATGACGGGTATCATACTTTGTAATTTCCATTTCTACAAAACTTAAATATTACCCTGTTTAAGAAAAAAAAGCCCCAGATGGCGCCAAAATAAATACTAAAGTAGCTTATTGCAACGTTAAAGTTAAAACCGCAGAGTCGGTATCGATTATCAATTAGGAGAACATACTATAAGAAGATACTTTTCCCCCCATCTCAGCGCGTATAAGAGTACCATTAAAAAACCACTTAAAAAGGAGACATACACTAAACTAAGTCCAAATTGCGCGGCTCATTAACGAATTCCCCGAAATGTAAACCTCCCCGGGGCCAAGATTATACTCGCCGCCGTGTTTGTAAAGAAAATGGCCCTCCTCTTAAATAACTCCGGCGTTTTTCAAAACCACACAATAGAAGCGCGTAAGTAAACTTTCTTACATCATCGCCGTGTTTACCCGCAGTGGCAACAAAAAGGAGTTCTACCAGCGAGATGAGTATAAAGCCATCAGGCGGCTTGAAAAAGCCAACTGCGGAAGCCTCGGGGAAAAACTTCTCTTTACACGGTTTATCATAATAATCAACAGCGAGAAAGATAAAACCCCCGCTGAATTACCAAGCATTCTTCCGTATAATCTTTCCAGACGCATCATATTCGCGATATAATAAGAAATATAAAATTTTTTTTAGCTCCTACGTTTCTTAGATGCAAAAAATATGAATTATGGTAGAGATAATATTATTCTAAAGCAAATATCAGGGATTTAACACCTGTATTTTTTTACGCGAAGGTACTTGGAGCAGCGTGACAGCGGAAATTCTCAAAAGGAAATTATAGGATATCTTTGAGGAAATCAAGGAAATTATAGGATATCTTTGAGGAAATCAAGGAAATTATAGGATATCTTTGGGAAATTAAAGGACAATATAGGATATTTTTGGGAAATTAAAGGGAAATGTAGGATATTTTTGGGAAATTAAAGGGAAATGTAAAATATTTTGGGAAATTAAAGGGAAATGTATGATATTTTTGGGAAATTAAAGGGAAATGTAAAATATTTTGGGAAATTAAAGGGAAATATTTTAGGGAAATTAAAGGGAAATGTAGGATATTTTTGAAAAATTAAAGGGAAATGTAAAATATTTTGGGAAATTAAAGGGAAATATAAAATATTTTAGGGAAATTAAAGGGAAATGTAGGATATTTTTGAAAAATTAAAAGGAAATGTAAAATATTTTTGGGAAATTAAAGGGAAATGTTGGTTATTTTGGGGAAATTAAAGGGAAATGTTGGTTATTTTGGGGAAATTAAAGGGAAATATCGAATTTTATTCGGAAATTAAATAATATGTAGGATATTATTGGAAAAATAAATTAAAATGTTGGATATTTTTGGGAAACAAAAGAAATTATAGGATATTTTCAAATACTTATGAAATTGAAACTCATGGTTTTAAAGACAATTCTAATAGGGTGGAAAATACGATAACTATCGTAGTTGCATTTTAAATATTTTCTAAATTTGTTGATTTTGATTGCCATTTATATCAACGGATTAAATACGAAAATATATACGAAATTTTTTTCAAAAATAGGAAAATAATGGAATTTTAATTAATTATAGGATTACATGAAATTTTATCCAAATCCTATTATTATCTTTACGGTAACGGTTCCATAGTGGAATTTTTACGGGTTTCTTAACCAAGCTTAAGGACGTATTCTTCAAAATAAGTAAAAAATGCATTTGAATGGAGATTTGGAAAACGTTTAATCAATCGGGTTGGGGTTGCTAATACTTCGCGGTATCAATTTTTTCCGCGTTCACTCACACCAAATTTTTCGGCAACTTTTCCGTCGCGTTAAAAATAGTCGTCGCGATTGAATAAGGAAAATGTGAAAACCGGAGAAATAGAGATCCCGATAAGGAGGGAAATCGGGCGAATTCCCCGGGAAAAAGATACGCCGAATAAGGGACTAATCTTATCTAAGCCAACCACTACTAACACACAGGCGTATAGATACTTTTATATTATTATCTGTAGAGAGTGCGGCGCGTTGTATACAAATCAGTGGACCGTCAGCGCGCTAAGCTTGTCTCGTCGCCAAATAATAACCCCGCCTCCGTGGCCCGAGGGACAGGGGGGGGGGGGGGGGACGAATTACATCATCCAGAAGGAAACCGCTTAGACCGTCTCGCCCCCCCCCCGCGTTCTTTGACAGGCTAGATAGGGCTCAGTAATATAGAAATCTTCCCTACGGAAGAAAACGAAGGCTTCGGACACACGCTCCGTTGAGTCGTAACCTTCTCCTGGCAACGCTCTTTCCGCGAAAGGGCCCCGAACGGAGAGCCAAAACAACAGACTTTTCTTTTTCGCTACAGTTTCTTGACAGTCGCTGACGCCGGGTTTTTCGGTAAGCCTACCCCCACTTTTTGAGCCTTCCTGCTCGAGCTCCCTTTCATTTAAAGCATTCTTATTTCACTCCGGGTTTTCTTTTTCCTACGGTCTCTTCCAAACAATCGAAAGAGTTAAAAAAAGGGGGAAGAAATGAATTATCAGCCGTGAAAGTCAAAAGGCCGAGCGCAATCGTTGACCCGTTAAGCCTTACACTAACGACTTCCATTACGCGTTATAACGGACTTTCCCCGCTCCGTGAATCGGAGGCGGTAACTGACCCATAGTCTGTTGTTTGTACCAGGAATGTCTCTTCTTTTTTCACATAAACACTTAAAGGCGTGTTTATTTTTATAATATTAAGTCTCTGTTGGGAGGTAGACGTTCTGAAAGAGCGATTGTTCCGAGATTGTTTGTACTGGCAACACGGAGAGCGTATCGAGCATTTTCGGCGGCATTTTTGTCGGATTCGTATAAAAATAAATGAAATTGTAATTGAATGAAATGGGCAACGAGCCATTTGCGTTCGCTTCTCGACGGGGATGGTCCATTTAATATCTAGCACGAAATCCGGATTTAATCGAGCAATCTATGTAAATAAAATTAATATTTTATCGCGTATCAACACTTAGGAAAACGAAAATGGGCAAACGATTATGTGATATTAATATTTATTTTTATTTTAATATTAAATTGGGTATTTTTCATATTAAATTAGATATTTTTCATATTAAATTAGGTATTTTTCATATTAAATTAGATATTTTTCATATTAAAATTGGTATGATTCATATTAAGATAGGTATTTTTCATATTAAATTAGGTAGTTTCCATATTAAATTTGGTATGTTTCATATTAAGCTAGGTATTTTTCATATTAAATTAGGTAGTTTCCATATTAAATTTGGTATTTTTAATATTAAATTAGGTAGTTTTCATATTAAACTAGGTATTTTTCATATTAAATTTGTAATGTTTCATATTAAGCTAGGTAGTTTCCATATTAAATTTGGTATGTTTCATATTAAACTAGGTATTTTTCATATTAAATTAGGTATTTTTCATATAAAATTTGGTATGTTTCATATTAAATTAGGTAGTTTCCATATTAAATTTGGTATGTTTCATATTAAGCTAGGTATTTTTCATATTAAATTAGGTAGTTTCCATATTAAATTTGGTATGTTTCATATTAAACTAGGTATTTTTCATATTAAATTTGGTATGTTTCATATTAAACTAGGTAGTTTTCATATTAAATTTGGTATTTTTCATAATAAATTATTGGTTTTAATTATTTAAAATTTGAAATTTTGTACCAAGTCTATTTTTGACCTACTAACGCCTGTTGCGCACTTACCCGCAGCACGCGTTGACTTTGTGGTCAGCCTACTTTCGGGGGAATTAATGTAGAAGAGTCGATCCGATCTTGCCCAATTCGGTAGATTAAAAATAAATTAAAAATTAAATTATTTAAAACCGGGAGGCGTAAAAGTAACAGCGACAAATAAATATATCAGGATTAAAACGAAATTACAAATTTAATAGGGCGTTAAAAAGATCAAAGAGACCGAGCCAACCGGGTATAAGAACGGAGAGGCAAAAAAGTAAAATTACAATTGTCTTTCTCCCCCCTCCCTTCATTCTTCATTCTCGTTAAGAAGAAAATAAAAACGGCTCCCCAAATTCTTATTTTTTCCTCTCTGGTTTGCTGTCTCTCCGAAGAAATGTAAGACTATCGAATGGATGCTGAGAAGGAAAACCAGAATTCCGTAGCCGACTTAGTGGCGCGATTTGAGCGCGCCAAGCGGGGATAGCGAACATCAAAACTAATTATAGTAACAGTGGAAAAATTCAAATGGCAGATTCTCCGCAGAAGCGAGTAGCCGTAAAGGAGGAAGTGACGAGACGATGGCGGAGGGGACGAAACGGGGCCAAGGCGAAACCCCCTCTCGTCTAACCTAGATAGAGCTACGTACAGAATGTACCCCCTCTTTTACACTACGGAAGAAAGTGTCAGGTGGTATTCTAAAAACAAAATATTCAACCTTTGAAGCTTTCTCTCTCTCTCTATTCCGTCAAATGAAATTGAAAGCGCCAGCCGAACCTTAATTCCGGCAAAATAAAACTTGCACTCTTTTTTGGGATGCCTTCAAATGGCGAATATCCATCTCGACGTCGCGATATTTTGCAAAACCTAAATAAGAAACGATCCCCCTTCCTCCCAATTAAAGCGCGG
Organism: Leiobunum rupestre; assembly: GCF_980474605.1. NCBI lineage: Eukaryota > Metazoa > Arthropoda > Arachnida > Opiliones > Sclerosomatidae > Leiobunum > Leiobunum rupestre. The sequence continues at coordinate 38,804,685 of NC_143390.1, forward strand.
AGGAAATATATACTTTCAAAAGAAAGACTTGGTTTTCGTCCCCTCCCCCAAGCGTAGAGTGATGGAACTATGTCCGTACTTGTGGAGGAACCCCGAAGGATGCGCCGAGATGGATTGAATCATGTAAAAAGAAACAAGATGGTACAGGACATAATATTATACTCCTCGTCATTGTGTACACTTTATGACTGATTTATCATCATATTTCGATGGTTTCCGATTATTTATCACATTTTTCAGTGATTTACAATTATTGATCACACTTTTACGGTCTTTTACAATTATTTATCACACTTTATCGGTCTTTTCCAATTATTGATCAAACTTTATCGGTCTTTTCCAATTATTGATCAAACTTTATCGGTCTTTTCCAATTATTGATCAAACTTTATCGGCCTTTTCCAATTATTGACCAAACTTTATCGGCCTTTTCCAATTATTGATCAAACTTTATCGGCCTTTTCCAATTATTGATCAAACTTTATCGGTCTTTTCCAATTATTGACCAAACTTTATCGGTCTTTTCCAATTATTGATCAAACTTTATCGTTCATTTCCAATTATTGATCACCCTTTTTTGGTAATTAACAGTTATTTCCAATTATTTATCTATCTTTCAGTGATTTACAATTATTTATCTCTTTTTCAGTGATTTACAATTATTTATCTCTTTTTCAGTGATTTACAATTATTTATCTATTTTTTTCAGTGATTTACAATTATTTATCTCTTTTTTTCAGTGATTTACAATTATTTATCTCTTTTTTTCAGTGATTTACAATTATTTATCTCTTTTTTTCAGTGATTTCCACTGATTTATCATAAATTTAAGGTCATTTCCACTAATCTTTGATGATTTATTGTGATTTTACTTAATTTAAAAATAAAAATAATCAGCTAGGCTAATACCCAAGGCCCCACCTTAGGCCTAAGTCATACAAAATCACACAAATGGACGCTATTAAAGTTCTGGGCCCCCTGTCCCAAAACTCAATATTGGGCTACCAAGAAGATGCTCTACCCAATAAATTGACATATCATTGACCCTTCTAGACCTAATTGTCAAAGAGATATGAACGACACGGTGGCATCGGCTATACTGTACGTGAAACCAGTACACACAAATCCCTAAGTAATTTCTTACGTGATAAGTATTCATATCAATATACTGCTAATTTTATACGACTGAAACACCAACCTAGGCCCAGGTCATCTAGCGACTTTTATTGCCTTTAATTCAGCTGGACGGGTTAAATTGAGTAGGAGGGTGGTGGCAAACCTTTCGTGCCACGCGAGCCAACAAGTTTTTAAGGAAAGGGGAAACTGAAAAACTCGAGGAAAAAACCATTTAACCAGCGGGAAAGGAACTTGTTAACTCAACGCGGAAGGAGTGGTTCCGAGTTTTTCACCCAATGCCACAAACTGGTTTCGAACCTGGCTCCTCTTGCTGCGAGGCGAAAATGCTAACCACTTATCTCTCTATATCATTAATTGATATCGGTAACTTTCACCGTTTAATTTTATGTATTTTGTTTATTTATAAGATGAAATTATCGAGATGGTGAAAAAGCCTTTCCCATTTACCAAAATATAGTTATGGAATAAAAACATTTTTACCATACGATATAAATAAATGGAAAATGAAGAGGTCAAGACGTCGTTAATGTTAAAAACCTGGCTGGAGTGACGCTCGGAGAAATAATAGCAGGGCCTCCACTCAAATCTTCAATTTTTTTTATAGGAAATAGGATTGTATTTCTAAAAATATAGGACTTTATAGGACTATTTTTACAAGATTATAGGATTTTATAGGACTATATATGCTATTAAATTTACTAACTTTATGCATTTAAATACAAAATCTATATTTAGATAAATAAATCTTTGATTTTCACTTAAAAAATAGAAACTATTTAACCATTTTATCACAAAATTATACTAGTAGCTAACCATGTTAACAATAACCAAAGTATAGACTAGAATGACTTTGTAGAGGAATTTATCCTATAGCTAAATATAGCAATTTAACTGAGTGGTTGGATTTGAAATGGGCAAAATATCAAAATTATAGGATTTTATAGGACTTTTGGGGGATTTTGCTAAAAATACAGGATGTTATAGGACATTTTTGAAAATATAGGATTTTATAGGAATTATAGGACCTCTGGGGGCCCTGTAATAGCGGATGAAATCGGATTTGGAGGTGCGGTGGATGGAGGAGCGCAGCTGTTTCCGGAAAGAGCAGAAAGACGAAAAAATAAATCTTCATCGTTCTCTTCCTTTCCGTAATCTACAGCTCGCACATTTCCCCGTCGGAGCCGGAGCTTCAATTTTTAATAAGGCCGGAATCCAATTAGGAGAGAATCTTGTTCTTTTTCTTTATAAAAAGAGAGAGAGCGACCAATAACTATTTCGGAATTCCCCCAAGAAAGTGGAAAGAGAAAAAAAATTAGAGAAACGCGTCGATTAAACGCGCGGAGAGAGGAAAGTGGATAATTAACATTGTACCATTGTTTATCCTCTAGTTCGCAATTACACGGATTTATCTAGTCTCTCCCACGATCCCCTTGCCCCTGATGACCCCCACCCGAAAGTCGAGTTCGAACTTGACAATTACGTACGTTAAATTGTTCAAATTGAAGGTTGTAATACAGATTTATTTAAATTTGTCTTTTTATAACTTTCGAAATCGAATGGCAATTAATTAGGTCAAAGTCAAATGTCACGCGTCTATTAAAGTGTAAGTATCATAAAATTTTTAAGTTGTATAATTTTTTAGTTCATTAATATCAGAAGTAAATGAACCGAAGTTATCGAAATAGCGCTCAGAATCGGAGGGCGTTTTCCTTATGAAAATGATGAGAAAATCGAGTCAAATAAAAGCTAATTTCCATCCCCGTCTTTTGACGCGGTAAATTGCGCTTGTGAATTGTGGGTATAGCTATTTCTATGTATAAAAAATGGCTTCATACAAACAAAAACGTTTTTTCCTCGGCCTAGAAGCGTGCAAAATTTCAAATTCGAGGTCAAAATGTAACTTCATAAGGAAAACGCCTCCAACACGGGGAGTATAGCAGTCTGATAACTTCGGTTCATTTACTTTTGTTAATATGTAATGTAGTAATAGACGGATCAGAAAATTGGATAAAACTTTAATTAGTAATAATAAACGGATTAAAAAAAAACGGATAAAAATTTAATTAGTAATAATACACGGTATTTAAAAAAACGGATAAAACTTTAATTAGTAATAAAAAACGGATTTTAAAAAAACGGATAAAACTTTAATTAGTAATAATAAACGGATTTTAAAAAATCGGATAAAACGTTAATTAGTAATAATAAGCGGAATTAAAAAATGCGATAAAATAATAATTAGTAATAATAAACGAATTTTAAAAAATCGGATAAAACGTTAATTAGTAATAATAAACGAATTTTAAAAAATCGGATAAAACTTTAATTATTAATAATAAACGGATTTTAAAAAAACGGATAAAACTTTAATTAGTAATAATAAACGGATTTTAAAAAATCGGATAAAACGTTAATTAGTAATAATAAACGGATTTAAAAAATTCGATAAAATAATTAGTAATATTAGACGGATTGAAAATCGGATAAAACGTTAATTAGTAATAATAAACGGATTTAAAAAATTCGATAAAATAATTAGTAATATTAGACGGATTGAAAAACGGATAAAACGTTAATTAGTAATAATAGACATATTTAAATATAGTGGAAAAGAAGTCCTTTATTAACACTTAAAATTAAGTTAATTTCGATGAATTAACAATTAATAACATTAAATTCGAGCGTCCTGTTAATTAATTAGTTATTTCAGTGTTCCTAACGGTCAATGCGAGAAGCTTACTTAGCCGCTGGTTAGCGTACGTTTCGGGTTTCAAAATGTCAAATCGTCTTCGTTAGTAGACGAAAATCCAGTAGTGAGGTTCTCGCGTTGGCTGCTAAGTTTATCTACGTTAACTGAAAAGGCATATTCAACTGATAAGATTAATCCCTCACGATAACTCTATAGGCTTTGTCTTACGAAGCTAAAACAATGGGTGCCAACCGTTGACAGCGTCAAAGACGAAACGAACCAACTTGATACTTCGTATCCGTTTGAAATAAGAAAAAAAAACGATGTCAGTCGTATCGTATCACAAAAAGATACTGTTTATTAGAGGAACCGAATGTATATTTCGCCTACTAAAAAACAGCGCTATTTTTTACGCTAAATCCAAAGCCAAAAAAAAGCGTATATTCGTGAGATGTGGGAGTCCGTTTCTTTGGGATACTGCCACTCACTGTCTACGAAGATCGCGAGAAACCAAAATAACCGGGCTCCAGAATTTCGTCGTAGGTTTGATCCAGAAGCGGTGGCAGAAGGCTGACGGTGACGAGAAAAACTCCGAAGAATTAGCCTTGTTTGCTTATCAGTCGCGGGGTGAGGTTATAACGGAGAGTTTAAACTTAGCCGCGGAGGTGTATTGATAATAAAGAACAAAGGAGATGCTGAGATATCCGAAGAATCGACTCGAAGGGTGCGTGAGAGAGCAAATCCTCCGGTCGCTTTTGTTCCGGCGACCCCCGTATCGGAACCTACCATCAAAAAGTTCTTAGATATTCTTTGGAAAATCCGATAACGAAGTAACCTCAAATTTTTGTGACAAGAGCGTTCCGAGTCAGCCGCGCGAGCGTGAAAAGTTTCTCACAGTCGCTCCACCCCCTACACTCCCCCGACAAGCGTTTTCGCCGACACCTTAGCCGATAGTACGCTGGGAATAAGGGAAGAGGGTACGATCGACGTACTCCCATCGCGAATGTCGATATCAGCCGAGCATTTTTTTATACCTACTCCCAGTCTCACTCAGCCGGGCCGCGCAATCTTAAGTTTAGCTCCATTGTGAAGGAAAGCGTTTGTTGCGAGCGAGAAACGGGAAGGAGAAGATGGCGGAAGAAAATACCGGTGTTCGCTGAAGGAGAAAAAGTAATCTGGGAGTTCCTTCGCGTCTTGGCCCATGCTATCCCCCCGCGAGCCAGCTCCTCCACTTTATCCGGATATGGAACAGTCTAGTTCGCATTGGGGTTTGATTTAGGTTTTTCCCTATCGATTTCATTAACAGGGTGACCACTAAAAAACCCCAAAATATTTATAGAAATATAGGAAATTCAACAGTCGATTTATAGGAAAATATAGGAGTATTATCTAAAATTTAAATTTGTTTTAATATAAGAGGCAAAGCTAAGCCTCAGTAAAGTCAGATTAATAAGCAGACGACGATATTCCTAATTCAGTTCAGTGCAGTTCTTTGGAAAAGCATTTTACATTTCGTCGCCGTTAAAACAAAACCACGTAACTTGAGATACGTGGTTTTGTAAAAATTTACATATTTAGATTCTACACCCCAATTTACGTATATACCATTAAAAACATTAATAGGTTGCAATTGAATTTATTTTTTTAAATCGAGAAAATATTTAAACGTATCTTTGATATTCACAACTCATTTCGCGCAAAAGCACGTATCTCGCTTATTTTCAGCTCCTATCTCACTTCATGACGCGAGACCACGTATCTCTAAAAATTCCCCTTTAGCAAAATATTTTTAAATTAAAATCCTCATAAATTCAATATTTAAACGAAATTATTTAACTATAAAATTAACTCGCGTGTAAAAACCTAACACGTGATTTCACAAGTCAATGCAAAATTAGAAATCCATTTTTCTCAAAAAGGCCACCGAAAAGATACGTGGTTTTGTTTTTATCAAAGGAATTTAGTACATTAAGCGCCATCTGTATTATGAAAAGCGAACTTGGCCCGCGGGAAATGAGAAAAAACCACGCGAAATACAAAATGATATCTAATTATAGGAAAATATAGGAAAAATGGTTAAATTATAGGAAAATATAGGAAAAATGGTTAAATTATAGGAAAATATAGGAAAAATGGTTAAATTATAGGAAAATAAAGGAAAGCATTGCCTTATTCGGAAGGCCAACTTGGTGCCGGGCTCCACGCCCCAATGGAGAGATTATTTCCTCTTATTTATCGTGTCTAATGAGCCGACGAATTAAAACCGATTTACTTTTCTCGATTCCGTTTCTTCATCTTTTTCTTTTCGGACGACTTTTTCGGCCGTTGCTTTTAATCGGAATTTCAAAGTTTCCAAAGTGGTAAATTCGCTAAGAATGATGGATTTCAAATGGTGGATTTTTGAGACGGGACCCTATCGAATTCGAACGTGAGTGTAACGATAGTTTCTAGAGTTTTATATATATATAAGAATTTGGCATTGCTTCAGAATGAGAAGAAACTCGAGGAAAAAATCAGCGAATCAAGTAAATGAGTGTATCGGAGTGAAAGGCAGTGAGGTCAAAGGTTTAAATAGAGGGTACAAGCTGTACGCGAGATTGAACCGTCAGATAAAGGTATCGCCGTAAAAAGTGTCGAAATAAATATTTTGCAAGATCTTTTACGGATCAGAGGAGCGAAGATTGAGGATTTCGCTCCAATAAATCTTTTCCAAGATAGTCGGCGTCCGGCTCGCCAAAACAAGAGAAGAAGACACGAGGGGGGGGGGGGATAGTACTTCGAATCCTTACTTCCCTCTCCGATAAATTGCTCGTGATAAATTATTTCGAACGCACTATCTTGTTTCCGGGGTATAAGATATAAATGAAGATACAAGCGTCAGTTATATTTCAACACTTCCCTTTGCTCGTAGTGATCTGTTGGTCCACGATTTTAAGACAAGTGTCGGCTCGACGTGAAGTAGCTCTTTTTTTCCCACAGATGTCGCTAGCGTTGAAATCAAAACAAGATGCTAAAGCTACATTGTGACCCAAAAAGTGGGACATAAAAGTACCCCTCGCGTTGATTAGTTCGTTTGTAAATTTTTCAATAATTTAAATTATAGTTATTTTGAACAATATATTTTATACGGGATACATAATTTAGGTTTAAGTCCACAAAATAGAGTATAAGTAGTCTTATTATAATACTCTACAATGGCTCTCTGACGACGTTATCGATTCGTTGTTTTGAATTTTAGTTTCCTTTGTCATTAATAGATGGCACCACGTTCTTCAGTAAAGTAGTTTTTTCGAAGAATCGGATAAATTCATTGCCATCTCATAACAAGGGCCTTATCATAATACAGGTGGCAATCATAGAGCCGACAGTTGCTTTATATATTTATCTATAAAATAATAATCAATAATAATCAGCTAGGCCCAAGTCATCATGCGACTTTTATTTCTTATTTCAACGTCATTCTTACGTCACTACAGTCGCTACGATTTGTTTACTTGAATACTAAATCCTGGTATTCTGATTGAAATCAATAGGGCTTCTATAAAGCAACATTGGCCCGCGTCACGGGTGACGTATCGATGACGTTTTAGTACGAAAATCCCCGGACATAGGGTAAATTCAAACTGAGCTTCTACGTATTTAGTGACGAATGAGCTACATAAAAACAAGTTAAGCAAGCGTAGTTTATTTTATAGAAAGGCCTATTTGATTTAAAGTTTAACCATAATTTAAATCATTATTTAAATGAAGGAATAAAAATGGCTAAAAATAGGTTCTTAAAATATTAAAATACATAGAAAATCTGAGCAAACTAAAATATTATATAATAATTAAATTTAATTAAGATTTAATTAAATTCAAGATTAGCTAACAGATAAGAGTAAAATATCCGTTATTTATACAGGAAAAGAGCCATTAAATTATAAAAATCAATAAATTAAATTAAATCCAAAAGCCAACCCTGTATTCTCAAAACAGCTGAATTCTCCATCAGCGAAGAAGATGCTTTGTGGTTAATAACAGAAACCTCGTCTGCTTAGCGGACGGAAATCCATTAATTTATTAAATTAGAAGTGACTCTACCGTAATTAATAATTAATTTTGAAATATTAAAAAATAATAAAAAAATTCGTAACGCTAGATAAAAATAATCGAAGAAAATGTGGAAATGTTGTACGAAACGAAAGCGGGAAACGTTACCCGAGGGAAAGAATGGGCTTTCAGTAAAGGGGTTTAGTTTAATCGCGCGTACAGTTGGTTAAATTTCCAAAGTAAAGTTTACCCAATTCCCCGGCGTGTCTTCCAATTACCCGTTAACTTCTGCCCTCCCCTCCGGAGCCAACCTTTGTTCACCCCGTCCTTACGTAAAACCCCCGTTGTCCCTAAAAAAATATAGAATAAAGCTAGTTCGAAGTTACGGAGCAAATTTAACTCCGTATCAAAGGGAAGGAAGGGGAAACTTAAAAAAGGAAATAAAGACTTTCAACGGGATACTCGAGAACAGGTAATATTAAAGAGAAAATGCCCGTTACCCTAAAGTTCGAAATTAGTCCCCGGTGGATTTTCAGCGACGGTGGAGAAAAAATAAAATAAAACCAAGCGTGCGGAGGGGTTTTCTATACTAAACCTTCCGGCCGTTGGCTTGGAGACCATCCGTAAGTTTTTTGAAAAGTTGGCATTAAATTTAGCTAGTTTCACGTTTATTTACGTAGAAAGTAAAGCGTGTTTCGTTGAGTTTTCAATTTGTTTTACTTAAATTAACGCGTTTATTTCTGTTCACGGAGTTTATTTATATTATCAAATGTATTAAAACGATGAAAATAGAGTTTTACTTAACCAAATCTTTTGTATAATTTCTTGGCTTAAAAATACCAAATTAGTTTATTTTATAATAGTCTGAAGATGCTAATTAGTTTTACCATAAGTAACGTAATAACTATAAGTATGACTAGTAGCCTAGATTAATACCAAACTGATTATCACAGCTATTGCCCCCTAGTGTCTAAAATATGCCCAAATAGAATTATACTAATGCCAAGGTTCCGTTGAGAGTCCAAGTCGTAGCTGGGTCAGTGTTGAAAATAGGTTCGGTTAGAAAATTAGCATTGAAACTAGTGTTGTTAATTTTCCGGAAAAATAAAATGCGGAAAAATAAAAAATTGAAACATAAATTACTTTTTAAGGGTTTTTAATGCTTTTAACTTTTTATCGATATAAAATGTCTAATATCAGTAAGCATACTACAAAACATTAATAGTGTTACATTGTTCATCAGTTTAAACTAGTCTATGGTTTAGTTTTACTTTTAGATGGGAAAATGCCGCTTTTTTTAAATTTGCAAACAATATATTAGACTAATCGTGGAATGAAAACTTTTTTGTTTTTTTCCGAAAATTTTCCGACTTACAACACTAATTGAAACAATAGGAAGTGTCATACTTATCATTATGTTACTAGGCTAGGATAATGGTTACACCCCTATAACTTTGTTTACCAGCTATGCAAATACACTAAAAGGCTTGTAAGCGTAGGTTAATTATATTTAATACATATAGAATATAAAGAATAATATGAATTAAAATAATTTACTTTAATTTTGGTCAGATATCAAAAATGGTTTGAAAAATAAAATGTCGAGTTTCTTTAGCGGCCAATTTTCGGGGCTACCAGACAGCGTAAAAGAGAAAGTAATAAAAGAAAGCAAAAAAAAGGAGAGGAAAGTAAGAAAACGAAACCAATAAAATGATCCCGAGCGACCTCTAAAAGCCCGCTAGCCGTTCTCCAAGTACTACCATATTGGAAGACCAGAAAAACTATCTCTACCTTCATACGGTAGAATGGGAAAAAATACCTGTAGGTTTTTAAAGAAATTGCAAAACCTTCGGATTCGACGAATCAACAGTATATAGGATAAACTGGCGAGCGGCATTCAACACGCTTTGAAAACGGAAATGTTGCTAGGGAAAAGGTTTTTTCGGATTATGTAAATAAAAACCACGCCAAATGGTGGTGGAAATCACCATATTGGAAACCATTGATTTAATACGCGATCAGGGTTATTCAACTTTAAGAGGTTGGATTACGATTCTATATCACAGTTTTATCACTGTAAAAAATAAAGCTTTATTGGGATATTCCCATTCGTAATAATGGTTTGAGTCTATTTGATCGATTCCCAAATGATCGAACCGGTCCCATTTGATCGAATTGCATTTGATCGAACGAAATTTGATCGAAAGCTACTGTAGGGTAAAACTACTAGTTTTTGGGAGTAAATCGAAAAGGCAACGGTGCATACGCGCCTACGGCGCGCGTACATAAACCTAACCTAACCTGACCCTATTTATATATATCAAAAACAACGGGCCGTTATCGTCGATGTCATAAAAAATTCCATCATATAGTGTATAAAGTAGAAATCTCTTCATCTTTGTGGCTTAATACAGTTAAAGCAATGAATTATTCCATCATTATTCCTTCTGCACTTAAGCAATGAATTATTCGATCATTATTCCTTCTGCACTTCATATTGACATTCGGTAAAATAAAAATGTACCAACTGGTACTATAAATACTTTTGAATTCGATCATTTGAAGGTTCGATCTTATGAAACAAATGACAAATGGGATTCGATCAAATGGAATTTCGATCAATTGCAACGTATAATGATCGACTGTCGATCACATATTTTTCGATCAAATGGACCAACACCGTAATAATCTGTTTTACAAGACAGTCGTATAGTTAAATTAAAAATATAAATTAAGTTACACGCAAAACAATTACAATCCTCTATACTAGATACAATCATCTTACATAAAGATTTTGCCTTAATATCAAAATTTTATATTAAAGGGAATATAACCTGCAAAGAAATCTTTAAACCTCTTCAATTTTTCAAATTTGCCTGTACACCAAATACCTGAGGTTTAAAGCTAAATGTTTAATGTAGATTTCATATATTCGCGTGATAATATAGTTCTTTTTATAAAGTAGCGTGGCCTTCTGGTTTAAATGTGGCTCTTACGTCACAGTCTCTTACTTTTAAAAGTCTACGAGCGCGCGCTACAGTCGCCAGATGAATATAGCGTTTTATTCAAATCGAGCGTGCGAAGAATATACTAATAAATCTTGGTCTTGTGACGTCAGAGCAACAATTACATTCTAACAAGTTGGACAAGACATTTTGTTTTTATAAAATCAACTATTCATGTGAGATTTTTAAAGTTTTGACGCGCGTTTTAAAAATGTTTTAGTCAATTGCGATTTGATTTTTAAGTGAAAAGTTTGTTTGGAAGTTTAGGGTTACGATTAAAAATTTTAGATAGAGGAACAGTTTTAAACTTATTTGAACACACAACGCTAAACACATCCCTGATCGAAACGCACGTCGCTCAATAAATCAGACTTTCTACCCTCCCATCTGGGTGAAGGATGGAGATTTTACGTTGATTTGTTAACAGCTCCCTCTATCGCGCATAAATAGAAGATCGTAAAAAAGAAAACAATTCTCAAAATTTAATCTAATATATTTACTTCTATAATAAATAAATAAATATTTATTAAAATTATAGCAAAGTTTACTCAATTTAAATAACCTAGATGGCACTCCTGAGTAATAGCGGAAAGAAAGTCTGACTTATGGGCGCCATTCGAATGCCTCCGTAATCTAACCACTAAAGCCGAATAACCCTGACGCGATGTATATTGACAATAAGTGTACGCAAAGAATAGTGATTATTAATAAGTTAAGTTTATGTCCACATAACTGTCCATGTACCGAGATAAATTAAAATATTTGTAATAATTGAAATTAAACCTTTTTAGCATCAAAAATCCGGCAGGTGGCGGTGCTATAATGATATAACTTAGTGCACTCGACAAAACAATTACATACTAGGGATATGTTTTAATGATAAAATAACCATATAGAAATAGCGCGAAACTACCTTGAAATAAAATCTAAGTAAAAAACGGAAAAAATAATCCCGCACACTTTCATAGGAGAAACCGCCAAATTGGGCGGTTTTGAAATATCCGTCAAAGAGCGACTGCTTCCAGATTCAAAACATCGGTTTTTACATAAGGATCAAGGCAAAACAAAGTAAAAGAAGGTAGAGTTTATGTATACGAAAAGGAGTAAAAAAATGTCTCGCCTTATCTCTCCGAAGAAAAACTTTTATACGCCGCCTAGCGGCGCGGGACGGAACTATATCGACCCGCGCCAACAGCCGCGCCAGAGGGAGCTACGCTTCCTTTTTCTATAGTATAGGGGGAGCTGGCTTCGCCACAATACGCGTATTTGCGGCGGCTATACATAAATGGAAGGCCATTGTCGCGTGCGAAGCCAGCGCGGCTATTATACGAGATCCCTGGCTATAGCCAAAAATACTGAGAGAAAAAAATTGCAAAAACCTTTCCGCTCCGATTCCGAAAGCTTTAGAAAACCCAAGATCAATCTAGTTCAGCAACCCACTCACTTGACACTTCGCCCAAAGGCGAAATGGTAGCTTAACGTACGCGAGGAAGATTTTCCCAACTTCCCACTTTCGATATAAGTATCAGTTGGGACTCGGTTCGATTCGCGAATTTGATCAAATATCACCAGATAGCGTAAGTTCGAAGCGGCGAGAGGTGAAGTTTGCGAATCTATACTAGAAGCAAGCCTTACCCGATATTACTGCCAAAGGCTAAAAAGACAGTCGTATCACGTTCTTTTTAGTATCGGGTGAAACTATAGTCGGGTCGGGTGGCGGTAATCCGATATTTTTTTCCAACGGATGAACCCGAAAAAAAATATATTTTTAGCGGCTTTTGTTACATGTATGGTTTGGTTCAATTTCTGCTCTATCGCCGTTGGTCACTAAGCTCTTCGCGAATTATTACACAAATGTATATAAAATATATATAACGGTTTGGAAGCTAAACGTTCGATGGTGGGGAGGAAAAGTATTTAGCGTCACTGTGATTTGCGGACGTTATTATTTTCGGTTTGCTCCATCTGTTAAGCTATCCTTTATTAACAGTCCGATCTGATAAAAGTTATATTTTTAATTCTCTGATTATCTTCTGGAATACCAGCTGGCCACAATATTTTTAGATTTAAAATTAATGTCCTTCTAAATGTCAAAATTAGAAAATTTCTAACTTTATATTTTACTTTATTTCAAACTTTTTAATGCAAAAATTATGCTTTAATTACGCTTTATTGCAATGCTTTAAAATGACTAGTGTTTATGGAACTAAATAATAATTATAAGATTTATCACAGTACTTAAGTAAAATTATGATTAAAAAATTTTGAAGAATAATTTAAATATCCCGACTTTTTACAAATTGGAGGAATTCCCCAAGTTTTTATAAATTTGAAAAAATTCCCCTAGTTTTTAAAAACTTGTAAAATTCCCCTACTTTTAAAAAAATTGTAAAATTATCCTACTTTTTAACAATTTGTATAATTCCCCTACTTTTTAAAAATTTATAAAAATTTCCCTCCTTTTTTAAATTTATAAAAATTTACCTACTTTTTAAAATTTATAAAAATTTACCTACTTTTTAAAATTAATAAAAAATTTCCCTACATTTTATAAATTTGTAGAATTCCCAAATTTTTTTATAATTTTGCATCCTGACTTTTCCTGAATTTTGGGGTCTATTTTTAAATTCTCTGACTTTTCCCTGTTTTCCCCGACCTGGTTCAACCCTGCTACGCAATGCTTTCTTAAAAGTGAAGATAATTCTAATATATAAGCTGTGCAGAGCTACATCACTAGAAATTTTTATATTCAGTCCTAGCTAAAGTCTAGGTAAACTGTTCGGGGGCAGACCAAAAGTATTCGCCTAAAGTCTAGGTAAACTGTTGGGGGGGCAGAGCAAAAGTATTCGCCAAAAAGATACTAGTTGTTATTAACGTATTTACCCTTAAAATCAGCTGCTACGGAGTCTGCTTTTTTAATGTGCGTGTAGCGGACACACACGCAAACGACCTACTTATTCCCGTCAGCTAAAATTATGTCCATAAAAACAGTCGACTTCGTCGAGCTTGGCGTTAATTTTAGACATTTTTAAAACATTGCAAGTCGTTAAATTTTTATTTATAGCCGTTTTACATTTTAAAATGAGCGCTTTAAGTACTTTTCTACTTTTAATTGAAAGTATTTTGCAAAATATCATTCTTTCTTTCAATGGCTATTGGCAAACGCTTCGGGTTAAATGGTCGCTTAGAGGCTCAAAATCCATCGGTTTTAAACCCTTTGGTAAGACGGGATCAAGTTTTGTTCAAGGATGTGTTAAAAAACTAAGAATTATATTCGAAATCAAGGTTAAAAAAATGTTTCACCGACAAGTTTAGAAGATAATGTCTTCGAAATATTTAAGAAAATTACACACTTTTTGAGAAAAAAAAATAAATTAAAAGTTAACCAAATAACAATGAGAAATTAAATTTTAATATGATTAATCTTAAGTTCAGTTTTAGTTGCTAGCAATTACAGGGTCCTTACTCAAATCTTAAATTTTTTATAGGAAAATAGGATTGTATTTCTAAAATATAGGACTTAATAGGATTATATTTCTAAAATATAGGACTTAATAGGATTATATTTCTAAAATATAGGACTTAATAGGATTATATTTCTAAAATATAGGACTTAATAGGATTATATTTCTAAAATATAGGACTTAATAGGATTATATTTCTAAAATATAGGACTTAATAGGATTATATTTCTAAAATATAGGACTTAATAGGATTATATTTCTAAAATATAGGACTTAATAGGATTATATTTCTAAAATATAGGACTTAATAGGATTATTTTTTCAAAATTATAATTTTATAGGACTATATATATGCCATTTCATTTACTAACTTTATGCATTTAAAAACAAAATCTATATTAAGTGAAATAAATCTTTGATTTTCACTTAAAAAATAGAAACTATTTAACCATTTTATCACAAAAATATACTAGTAGCTAACCATGTTAACAATAACAAAAGTATAGACTAGAATGACTTGGTATAGGAATTTATCCTATAGCTAAATATAGTAATTTAACTATAGGAATTTATCCTATAGCTAAATATAGTAATTTAACTGAGTGGCGGGATTTGAAATGGGAAAAATATAAAAATTATAGGATTTTATAGGACTTTATGGGGATTTTGCAAAAAATATAGAATGTTATAGGACATTTTTGAAAATATAGGAATTATAGTACCTCTGGGGGCCCTACCATATTGTAAATTTTTTAGGGACAGTTTTCAAAAAAAATACACGTTGTCGTAGTAAATATCGTGGAATATTTATTCAAGTACTTATTTTTATACATACTAAGTTCATAATTAGTATAATATATATAATTATATGATGTTAAACATATACTTTCCTAGAATCGTTTAAATTAATCTAAAACTGAGGGGCCAATATGGTAGGATTTTCGAATTACAACCGCCACTTATTACCGAAATCCGACATAGTCAAACACTAGATGGCGTTCGGGAAACCGGAAAGTTTTGCGAGATTTTGTTCCTGATATCTTTAATAAACCCCTCTCCCCCCTACTAAAATGGCCGCCTGTATCTTTTAGTTGACGACCAATTTAGTACGCGTGATGGTACCAAAGTCATGTCCTGTATTTATCAATATTTGGCCCCTGGTCAAGTTACCAGACGATTTTTTCGATTAAAGGGGAACGGCCAAGCTTTTCCAAATATGGTCTTTTTCCGTATCAAAAGATAAACAAGACGTTCAATATACTAACACGTACCCTTTTTTGTCTTGAAAAAATAGCTTTTGGCCCAAAAAGTTGAAACGAAAAATAACGCCAGGTGTTTGGGTTTGAATTTTCGCCGCCATCTTAGGGGCTGCCGCCAGCGCCCCTAACCCCGTATGGACCATTTGCGAACTATCCTAACTTTTAAAATCGCGCAATTTAGGCTTAAGTCTCTTATAACTGGAACGCGCCGCGCGTGCAAAACAAATTTTTTGCGTCGTCAGCAGCGCGTGCTTTTACGTTGTTTTTCTGTCTCACCGACTTCTCACCAGGTGTCGCGGCGGACGCGCGCTTTTCGATTTCCCGAAATTTCTTTATTTTATTAAAAATTAACCACTCAATATTTTTTGACGCGGTTTTCGCCATAAATTTTAGTTTTAAATGAGCTATAGGGCTATATAACTGGTTGAAGCTTGACCGCTCCCCTTTAATATTTAAAAAGAAACAATGCAAAACTTGGATTTTAGCAACGTTGTATTAAAAGCAGTTTAATTGAAGAGAGTTCTTTTGAAAAATCGATGAATAAATAAAAGGCACGTTCGTATCGAATTGTCGAGATTGATCTTTCCTTTAAATAACTAGTAAGAGCGATTTCTTTCGGCGTAACTTAACTCGGAAGCTACAGTCGCCGGCACAGTTTCCAAAAAACGCGAAGGTGGTTTTACAAGCTATAATTTCAGAAAAAGCACGCCAGCGACGTGACTGGAATTTCAGCGTAGCCATTCGAACAGGGATGAAAAGAAAATGCACTTTCTAGCAATTAAATGGAAAGGAAAAGTTGGCTAAAAACAGTCTAGGAAAAACCAATTTATGATTTTGGAAGTTTAATATTGAGCTTTAATTTCCATTCAATCATAAAACACTTTCTACAGGGTTCGTACGAAAATTTATCTGACTTTTCCAGGTTATCCCTGACCAATTTTTGCCAATATTCCTGACCTTTTTGGTTATATTTTTGGACATTTTTGTTATTATTTTTGGATAAAAATTCTTTGTTAATGTGTGGTTTGGTTAACTAACTAAAATCATTGACTTATCCCAGACTTTCTACGAATTTATTCAAATCCCTGACTTTCAACGAAATTATTTAAATCCGAGGCTTATCCCTAACTTTCTACGAAATTATTTAATTTCCTGGCTTATCCCTGACTTTCTACGAAATTATTTAAATCCCTGACTTTCTACGAAATTATTTAAATCCCTGACTTTCTACGAAATTATTTAAATCCCTGACTTTCTACGAAATTATTTAAATCCCTGACTTTCTACGAAATTATTTAAATCCCTGACTTTCTACGAAATTATTTAAATCCCTGACTTTCTACGATATTATTTAAATCCGAGGCTTATCCCTAACTTTCTACGAAATTATTTAATTTCCTGGCTTATCCCTGACTTTCTACGAAATTATTTAAATCCATGACTTATCCCTGACATTTTTCCTCCACTTTACAGATCCCTGACTTATCCAGGTTCTGTACGAACCCTGTACCAAGGGCAGAATTCACTCCGAACATCCCGTATACAAAAATACAGTGGCGAAGAATTTGCAATGGAGAGAGAACGGAGGATGTAAGCGAAATTGAAATCGTCCCGTATCGAATCTCGCGAAAGTTGGCGGGTGTTGGGAATCAACGACGCGGAACCGAAAGGTTTCCATGGCAACACTCGTTGACACACGGCCGACGCCACCGCATCTCCCTCCCCCCTCCTAGCATCTTGGCCCGTCTCCATCGCGGGGTCCCACCCAGAAGTCGCTTAAAGCCGAACCACGTCTTATCCCTTTAAACTGACATTACGACTAAGCGTCCACCATCGCCAACTTTACCCGTCGATTTCGGCGTTGATCAAAGTGTCAATCGAGATAGTTTCGGTTATAAGAAGAATGGACGAAACAGCAAAGGATGTTATACAGGTATAGAAGATGAAGATGGGAGCATTGGGAAGGAGGAGAGAACGAGATAGAGGAGGAGGAGGATGAGAAAAAAAGAGCGCGCGACACTAATGGGATGGTTATCGAACTTATCGACCAATAACATCAGGCCCCCCCTTCCGCAATCGTCACCCCCGATTGCGCCATTCGCACATAGCGATGGAGCAGAACTGTCTTCGGATAAGATGGAGAACACGGGGAGGGGGATAAGGGTGAATAAAAAAAAAATCCTAGATCCCCCATTTCGGAGGGGGGGGGGGGGGTGCGGGGAGGATGAGGATAAGAAGAAAGCTTTTTCTTTCTCGTCTTCTCAAAAAGAATGAAAGGAAGAAAAAAAAGACAAAGGAGAAAACAAACTTTCTGCATTTGCAAGATCGAGATTTTCGGGGCGAAATTAGGTTAGAATTTTCCTCGAATATGTTCGCTAGTTTTGGCTGTTCTAAAACCCCCGAGGAGCCCCCGAGAAGACACGATGCAAAATTGAAGATGTACAGTGGCTTTTATATTTTGAAAGACCGTGTCTTTAAAGTAGGTCAAAAAGAAATGGAAACGGTCGAATTCGTATATTTAGAAATTATCCTAGCGTAGATAATCCGTAAATAATTTCCAGACATTAATTTGGTTTATAAGCGGCGTAAATTAGTAAAGCTTATTAAACGAACATTTAGCGAAATTTCGCGGAAAATAGAAGCTATTTGTTTCGAAAATACTTTAAGCCGTTAAAATGAAATATTTTATCTTTTGTAGGGTTTAATGGAAGTCTGGAGTTGTTTGATAATGCGCCGAATTTGGATAGTGACGCTTTAATATATATCTTATTACATAAGCCGTGTTCACACTAGACACTTTGGAACCGTTTTAAAACGGTTTCGAAAGATAAAATTGAACACTTTCGGTGTCAACTGTATTAATAGCCATACAATAAATACATTCGATAGCAAAATTTTACAATTTGATCTTTCGAAACCGTTTCAAAACGGTTCCAAAGTGGCTAGTGTGAACGCGGCTATAGAGACTTTCGTGAGAATAACAATATCGTAATTCTGTCTGAAACCTTTTCCATAGCTGTAAACTTAATCGTAACTTTAGTTTAAAACATTTTCTAACAAATAAATCCTGCTTATGTCTATTCCTTGTATAATTTTTTTTTCCAAATCCTATTATTATCTTACGGGTTTCTTAACCAAAGCTTAAAAACGGATTTTTCACAGGGTTGCCACAAAATGTTCAGATTCAAATTCCTTGACCAAATTATGGCCAAAATTTTTAATTTTATATTTTACTTCTATCAAAAGTTAATAAATTTAAATAAACTTATATTTCAGTATTAAAGTTATTGCAACGTTAAAATATTAGCAAAACTTTCAAGGAACAGAATTTCTCATAGATCTAGAGAAAGATTGCCTTCAAAAAGTGTCAAAATCAAATTGAATTCCCTGACTTTTTATTGATTCTTAAAATTCCCTGGCCTTTCCCTGAAAATTTAGGCCAATTTTTAAATTCCCTGACGTGTGGCAACCCTATACTATTTTCTTAAAGACTACAAAAATGCACAGTCGAATTTTTCGAAACTCAATTTTCCGAGTTACGACCTTTTTATTGTATGGGTACGGTCATTAAATCAATTCGGATACAGCGACCACTGGCTATTAAAGGGCAATAAATGAACAAAGAAAATTAGCACGGCGGACAGGTACAACAATTACTCATCAGGTAAATTTCCATCTCCTTTTACCGAGGAAGAGATATCCATTAGAGGCTCGAATACATAATGGCGCGTTTGGCGTCGGGAGAAAAGCAAAGTAGCGAACACGTTAGCGCGTCATAAGTTATTCAGCAACTTCCCGGGTTTTAAGGCTTACTCGAGGAATAATTCAGTAGGCCTAAAAACGTCATAAAGGCGAAGAGGAGCCGCGAGTAGATAGATAAATAAGTTCGCCGCCAGGGACTTATTTTCTACCCGGAATGGCGATCGGGCGCGCTCATCAATCCGCCTCTATAGCTAAAGAGTAAAGAGGCTTCATTAACTATGAATGGCTTCCGATAAGCCTCGCCGGCAACAGGCTTCGTTTTAACTAAAATTGACGGACGGACACGGACATCGCATTAGCCCCTTGTAAATGACGCAGCCCCGCACTCAATACCATCTACGTCGCGTGCCGTGATCTTGGCGCGAATTTCAACATGGACGGTTTATAAGAAGACAGATCAACGAATGCCTTCCACCTAGGAGCAACAAACACAAGGAGAACGCAGCTAGCCTTTAAACACGCTAACGAAGGGTTGTGTACGAATTTCATTGGACGAGCGTCACGAGCCTTTACGCTGAATGTTTTACGGGCGGGGGGGGGGGGGGGGGAGACAATTTCCAAATTTTCCCCTTCCGACGGCAGCAGGCGCTAAAGCGTCTAGCCAATGAAAAACGTACGCAAGAAAATCCACGACTTTTGACGGGTTGCGTTCTCCTTGTGGGGGGTGTTGTGTTTGTTGCTCCTAGCTTCCACTGTATAGCTGAGCTATCTTCAGCATAGAACGAGAGGGTTAAAACAAAATGGATGCTTGTATCGACCGGTGAAGCGGATTAATAATGTTTATTTAATGTGGTTAAGATTTTAAGTGTAATTAGCGTTAAACGTGATTTTATTAATATTTAGATAACATTTAACTCGTCTCAAAGTTAATAATAGCTCCCGTAGGGTGACCAGGGAAATTAAACGAAAAATGTATAGGGAAAATAGGAAATCCGAACACGAATTATAAGAAAATATAGGATAAAAAAGGCGTAAAATAAAGGAAAATATGGAAAACACCATAGGCATAATAGAGGAAAATATAAAAATAGGCCAAATAAAGTAAAATATAGGATACATATGGGTACACGACGACGAAAGGTTTTTGGATTATACTACACGGAAAAACAAAAGTTATTATTCTTGTGTATTATGACAACTATTGTTTGGTGGAAATTCAAAATAAAATTTAAAATTAAAATAAGTACAACCAGTAAAATGAATGAAAACTGGTGAAATTAAAGGAAAATATAGGAAACTAGCTGGGTAGCCCGTCCTTCGGCCGGGCCCCAGCTAGAACTAAAATCTCGTGAAGACTGAGTCATAAACAAAACCCTATCCCCCCGCCCCCCAGCGCAGCCGCGAAATTGACTGAGGCAGAAAAATATTGGTTGTACATGTGTATGTAGGTTGCAGGATTCACGGCACCTTTCCAGGGGCAAAATACATGATTTAATTACTTAACTTAATTGGAAATCGATGTAAATAGCGCGACTCGCTGCCTTTGCGCCATAAGAATAGCTGTGAGAAATTTGGAGGTCCTAGGTTGAACGGCTCGGACGTCTATAGAGAAACAGACGCAAGACAGACAGACAGACAGACAGACAGACAGACAGACAGACAGACAGAAGACACTTAGGAATATAGTATAGATAAGGTAAAATTAAAGGAATTTATAGGAAGGCATTGAAAATATAAGAAAAAATAGCAAATATAGGAAGTTTGGTAGTATTTTATTATATATAGGTACTGTAATATATATTAAAATTAATAGTGGTGGAATAACACGGCGGAAATGAATAATAATATTATTAAAATAAGTATTGGTATTGTAAGGTTTACGGACTTTTGGAACAAAGTAGGGCTCGCGACGGACTAAAAAATAAATAAAGACTAAACTAATCAACGAAAAGATGTCGTTTCTGCTGTTGCATCAGAAAAATACTTTTAACGCTGGGACTAGTTTCGATGTCAGTAGGTACGATTTCACTAGTTACGTAGGTGGGATTTTTATAGAACCGCTAGGTGCCTGTCTAGCTACAAATTCTCAGGCCTATTCAACTTACGAAAATTCGTGTTTTATGCGAGGGGCAGGTCACTTCCTTGATTAACGACGCACCCCTCAAAGGATTAAATCCGATTTAATCGTGATTATTTTGATTAAATTCAATTTAATCACGATTAAGTTGATTAAATCAAGTTTAACCATGATTAGAATGTTTAAATATGATTTAATCATGATTAAATAATTAAATCTGATTAAAATGATTAAATCTGATTAAAATGATTAAATCTGATGAAAAGGATTAAATCTGATGAAAAGGATTAAATCGTGATTAGTATGATTAAATCGTACTTTAGTTTTGATTTTAATGATAAATTCTCGATTCGACCGATTATATTGATTAAATCGTGATTAAAATGATTAAATCTCGTTTAAATCGTGATAATATTTTCTAATCTTGATTAGATTTTTTAATCACGATTACCCTGATTTAATCGCGATTACCCTGATTTAATCATTTTACTATGATTAAGACGCACCCAAAATGGAAGTGACCTGCCCCTCGGTTTTAGGGCCTAGATGGATATTCTTCCGTTACAACCTAGCAACGAATTAAACTTTATATAGATACTATCATCGCACTCTTAAGTCCATAATGGCGACATCAAGAGAAGTCTTAAAACAAAAAGCGGAAGTGTAAACAGCTCCAAGATCCCCGACCTCCCAGAAGTGTCCTCTGGATGTTAAGGGCCATTTGTCTAAGAGCATATTCCTGAACTCTTTACGTCGTTATTTTGACGAAAAATATACGGACTTTTACTGGATTTACTAAAACGTTACGGTAAATATGGTCGAGTGGTGCCAAAAAAATGGGCCCACGTCCCTCCCTGATAAGGCGCGAAGCGAGAGGAGGGTTGATTTGGGGGTCGCAAAAAGGTTTTTACCGTAAATAATGGATTTTCTTTCATTTCTATCCGACGAGAGAGAGCTTGGAGAATCGACCCGTTCTAGGGCAGGCTTCAATATTGGAATGTAAACTTCGGAGATTTTTCACTCTCTCTGCTCCGATCGAAGCGTAGAGGGGCTCTGCCACACTTCTTATTTTTAAAGCGACGGCAAATTCCTCCCTCTTATTTGATATTTTTCAATTTCATTTATAACGCGTCTTTTTAGAGATCTATATAAATTTAATTTGGAATCGGTGTTTTTTTTTTTTAAATACAGCGTCGCCAAAAGTGCATTATTTCCTTTCCTTTGAAGGGCTTTTCTAGAGTGGAAGGTAATATTTTTAATAGTGGCATGTACCGCCATCTAGTGGCGAATATTTATCTAGGTCTGAAATCTGCAGGTAGGGTTTTTCTAGAGTGGAAGCTCATATTTTTAATAGTGGCGTGTACCGCCATCGAGTGGCGAATATTTATCTAGTTCTCGATTCTGGAGGTATGAGCTTCCACTTTAGAAAAGCGATATTTTTAATAGTGCCGTGTACCGCCATCTAGTGGCGAATATTTATCTAGTTTTCGATTCTGGGGATATGAGCTTTCACTCAAGAAATACCCTATTTCTAATAGTGGCGTGTACCGCCATCTAGTGGCGAATATTTATCTAGGTCTCGATTCTGGAGGTATGAGCTTCCACTTTAGAAAAGCCATATTTTGAATAGTGGCGTGTACCACCATCTTGTGGCGGATATTTATCCAGCTCTCGATTCTGGAGGTATGAGCTTTCACTATAGAAAAGCCACATTTTTAATAATGGCGTGTACCGCCATCTAGTGGCGAGTATTTATCTAGTTCTCGATTCTGGGGGTATGGCTTCGATTCTAGAAATACCCTACTTTTAATAGTGGCGTGTAACGTGCGCCATCTAGTGGCAAATATTTATCTAGTTCTCGATTCTGAAGGTACGTTTACAGGGGGCGATTTTCCTCGCAAAATAAGTTAAAAGGTTACTTTGCAAAATTTATTATATCCTTTTGCTATCACGTATTCACTTTGTACTTCTAAAAAATGTCATATCATAAGTAACAAAACAGTTGTACCGTTACCTAGACATCCTATTACCTATTTTCACCACTGACAAATACCATAACTTTATAATTATATTTCATATAAGGGTCAGTTTATATTGAGAGCCATTTCTAAAATGACCAGTAATATTTTGTTGGACTTCAGACCAAACCGTTAGTCCTAATACGCTCTCTTTGCCTCATATATTTATTTGGAGTTTTGGATTTTTCTCAATAAACGCACTATTTTTTTTTTGTTATGACGTGAATTCAACGTCACTCTACACTTCTAATAGTAACTATTACCACTAACTGATACAAAAATAGAATGAACATTTCCATAAAATAAAACAAATTAATGACTCTGCAAATGATACCATTTGTTTACTCAACTAACAAGGAGACGACCCGAGGTGTTACACAACGATTTCGTTCAATATCGGGGGATTGGTAGACCTTCATGTAACTTGAAAAATCCTAAAGGGAATTTATTCAATGGGTAACGGTTTTGCCATGGCAACGAAAAATGTTTTTGACAACATAAAATTGAAATTTTTCCTATTTAAGCCATATCGGTTCATTTTTCAAATTCTAAAATTGACCTGTTTTTTAAACCAGTTTTTTAAATGCCCCGACTTTTTAGAAATTCTTAAAATTCCCTGACTTTTTAGACCTGTTTTTTAAATGCCCCGACGGTTTATAAATTCTTAAAATTCCCTGACTTTTTAGACCAGTTTTTTTAAATGCCCCGACTTTTTATAAATTCTTAAAATTCCCTGACTTTTTAGACCTGTTTTTAAATGCCCCGACGGTTTATAAATTCTTAAAATTCCCTGACTTTTTAGACCAGTTTTTTTAAATGCCCCGACGGTTTATAAATTCTTAAAATTCCCTGACTTTTTAGACCAGTTTTTTTAAATGCCCCGACGGTTTATAAATTCTTAAAATTCCCTGACTTTTTAGACCAGTTTTTTTAAATGCCCCGACGGTTTATAAATTCTTAAAATTCCCTGACTTTTTAGACCAGTTTTTTTAAATGCCCCGACTTTTTATAAATTCTTAAAATTCCCTGACTTTTTAGACCAGTTTTTTTAAATGCCCCGACTTTTTATAAATTCTTAAAATTCCCTGAAATTTTAGTCCAGTCTTTTAAATGCCCCGACTTTTTAGACTTGTTTTTTAAATGCCCCGACTTTTTATAAATTCTTAAAATTCCCTGACTTTTTAGACCAGTTTTTTCAATTCCCTGACTCGTTAGACTTATTTTCTTTATTTCCCTGACCCGTAGCAACTAGGTTTGGAAAGATAAATATTTTTAACGATCCACCGCCCAAGAAATTGAAATGGGTGCTAATGATTATAAAATAGGCGAATAACGCTGGGAATTGCGCGTTCCCTCAATTTGAATTTAACGATTCTCGCCACGACGAAAATAATCAAACCCTAAAAGTCGGAAAAGTAGCGAGAAAACGCCAATAAAACAAACGAAGACGGTGGGGTCGGTTGAACGCCGAGTCGAGTGTGAAATCGTATTAAATTAATTTCCTTTCTTAACACTAGATGGCCAGCGCAAAGGCCGGAAAGGTCATTCGAATCATTCGGACCTTAAAACTACCGCAATCCAGTTCACTGTTTACCCAATAGTCACGGTGAAAGGCGTAAGGACTATCGAGAGTGCAGACTATACCCCGCTCTTTAGCTTCGGCGTCGTCGTAGGTGAGAACTAAACCTCTCGCCTATTAACGCCAGCAAAACGAGATAGTTTAAAGGAGGTTTAGGCTCATTTGAATAATTAACTGTACGACGCGCTATTCAACGGGTCGGAAAGCGCCAAACTTTTCGTTTGTTTAAGTAAAGGAATGGAAGGGCGGATGAAGCTTAATTGAAATGTATGTTTACCCCAGTAACCCCCCCCCTCACCCTCTGATTGGGAGGCTAAAGCCTACGAAATCAGCCGATCAACGCAAACAGAAAGTGGAGTTTTTTTTGGTCCCATTCAGGGCCATTTTGGGACGTCACCGCGATTAGCGTAATTGACTTCGCTCTGATATTCGGTTTCTCGTGAAAACGAAGTATGCTTATTAATTTAATAACATAAGTAACATAATACGAGGAAGTATGAAAAGGGTAAATTTTGTTATTACATCTTTTCTCATCGTGACGTAAGAAAATATGGAGAATACATAATTAACTACAATTCCGGGTACGTCATTGCTCCCGTCCGTAAGCTTGTTTATCGTTTGAGGCCAAGACTACAAAGGAGACATCCCGAGTCGTTTCTCTCCGATTTCTTTCACACTCGCGGGTTAAGTAGACCTTTTTGTACCTTGAAAGCTCTTTAAGGGGGAAGATATAGTAAAAGCCTCATTTTCGTTCAAGCTGAACGTTTCGGTTTGAACAATTACATCATTGAATTATATTTTTCTTATTAGGCTGAACCTTCCTCTATTGCTTAAAATAATTTTGATAATTCTAATATTAATAGATAAAGAGATATAAGGTCCTAACTAAAGGGTAGTTTGGGCGCTTGCCCAACTTGTTTATCTCCGGGGGTCCGAATTAAAACGTAATAACTTAATTACTTTTAAATTTAAAATTGTCAAAATTATTTTGATCACTAAACAAGAGGCTGTTCTACACATAAATATTAATTTTATAAGATAAAATACAAAATTAAAAAAGTTCAGCTTGAAAGAGCGCGAAAGTAGACAATGGCCACTGTAGTCTTCCCCCTTAAGGAAAAGTGTCACAACTAAAATTTAAACTTTCATGGGAATATCACGGCTTGTAAAAAATTAAAATTTTGGCAAAACAATTGGGTAAAATCGATAAAATTGTGTAAAATCGATAAAATTCGGTAAAATGGATAAAATTGGGTAAAATGAATTAAATACAAGACGTGATTTTGCCATGCTATTTTACGCAGCGAAAGTTTAATTTTGAGTTGCGAAACACATTTTTGGATGCCATGGCAAAACTAATGACCGACCATTCAAGGTACATGGAGGTCTACTTAACCCCCGAGTTTGAAAAAAATCGGGCAGAAACACCTCGCGATGTCTCCTTGTTACTGAGAATTTAAATTGCTTTGAAAATGAAAATGAAAGCGTATTTTGGCATTTTAATTATGAATTTTTGAATGGGAATCTAATATTTATGATTAAAAACATTCTAAAGGTAATTATGCTCTCGGTGTAAACGTGTTTTGTGTTTATCAACATCAAACTATATTTTCTTAAGGCCTTTTCACACGAGCCAACTTTTCAAATCAAAATGCTGAGTCAGCAAAAATGGATCAGTGATCCATTTTTTTCTCGCTTACTTTTTTGGTGGATCAACTCATTGAACTTTTATTCACACGAACCAACTAGTTTACTCAACTCAAGTTGACTCATCTAGTTGGATCAAAAAGTTGGCTCGTGTGAAAAGGCCTTAAGATGAGTATGATTTTACTTGATCATTAGGGAAACAACAAGCCGACAAAACCAAATTTTGTTTACGGTTTTTCTAATCCTACTAATTTGGTGAAGAAAGGAGGTAGTACGAGAAAATGAATGGATATACCATACTAATTTGAGAGCAATGTTTACCACTGAAAAATGGTTTTTAGGAATGGTATGTATGCGGTGTAGATGATATTTTGAGAAATAAATGAAATGTTTTTAATTACCCATACTGCCCCGGAACGACCGTTGGATATCCTGCTCTCACCGTGAATGGAAAGCCTGAAACAGAAAAAAAAAACATTATTTAATGCTTTTTATTTGATTAGATAATATCAGAAGTAAATGAACCGAAGTTATCGAAATAGCGCTCAGAATCAGAGGGCGTTTTCCTTATGAAAATGATGAGAAAATCGAGTCAAATAAAAGCTAATTTCCATAATTGTATTTTGACGCGATAAATTGCACTTGGAAATTGTAGGTATAGCTATTTCTATGTATAAAAAATGTTTTCATAAAAACAAAAACTTTTTTTTGTCCTAGGAGCGCGCAAAATTTAAAATTCGAGGGCAAAATGTAACTTTATAAGGAAAACGCCTCCGACATAGTTAGTATAGCAGCCTGATAACTTCGGTTCATTTACTTTTGATAATTTACGTATATTCACAAATCATATATATAAAATTCAATTAAGGATTAGGAGAAATAATTAAGATAAATATTCGCTAAACTTAAGCTTTAATTAAATTAATCGGTTTTAATAAAAACCATTATATATATTTTTTAAAGGATTCTCTAAGCCTCGGTTTCACATTTTGATAATATAGTTCCAAAATACGCCGTGAACGAACTTGGCGCTCTAAAGGGATTATAAACGAACTATTTATAATTGAAATTATGTACAGGTTTTTACACCGATTAAGGATTCTCACTTGCTAATTCTAGATACAATTTTTAAAACAAATTTCGAAAAATATTTTGAATATACTTAGCAGGGTTGCCACAATTTTTTCACAATCAAATTCAATGACTTTTCCAGGTTTTCCCTGACCATCTCTGGAGATTTTCAATGACTTATTTTGAATTTTTTTAAACTATATTTTAGTAAAAGTTTCCTATTTGCAACCGAAATTAAATTCCCTGACATTCCCCTGATTTTTAGATTAATTTTTTAAACTCCCTGACTTTTCCCTAATTTTTATACCCATAATCGAATTCCCTGACTTTTCCCGGAATTCCAGGTTTTCTAGGTACCGTGGCAACCCTGCTTAGGTTATAAGAAGCCTAATAAAAAATAGATGAAAAATAAACGAAAACGCCTGTAGAAGTGTTCCAAGGGCAATGTCGCGAAGTACGCCAAACCCGAACGAAGCCACCCACCGGGGGATATATTTTTGGAAGGCGCAGCCGAGCGTGCGTCGCTTATAAACGGGAATAACGCAACAAAGGCGCTAGAGATATATCTTTAAGGACAACACGCGCGAAGATGACGGGATAAAAAATGATGATGCCCCCTATTTCTTTTAATATATTATTATATCTAATATACAACATTCCCGCATCGGTGCGAAAACGATCTATCTAGAGAGAGAGAGAGAGAGAAGCGAGTCTGGGATGGGTCCGAAATGACAAAGCGTCATCAGCGCGCCAGCACGCGAAGAGCGCCACGCGAAACAACGGATTCCCCAGCCTCAGTCCTTCGCTAAGTGTACGGAAACAAGTTCTCGGTTCGGAGCACCCCCTAACAACAACCGTAACAATATCGATCTAACAAGCCACTTTGAGAACACGACCATCAAACGCAAAATGCTACGCTCGATATAAAATCTTATAAATTATAAGATGGACGAGATTGCTAGGCATCGTAAGCGAAACAAAGGCTTACTGTTTTTGTTAATACGGGAAAGCGCGCTCGTTCGATTAAACGAATGCGGGGGTAATTTTGGTGGAATAGGAAAACGGAAAGCTTTCTTTTTGTACCGTAGGCGTGAAGCTACGGCGGAGGGATACACCGATAGGAAATAAAGTAGTGCCGCGTTAACCGCGACTAAAAGGAAGAGTTGGGAGAGATGTTTGGGGACAGCAGCTGGGGGAAACGACGCGTGAACAGTCACGTCAAGGGAAGTTGAAGAGGGGAAAACGAATCCAATGGAACGACGATATCCCACGGACGAACTATACTTTAAAGGGACCTATTTAAGGGTACATTTTAGTACGGTAAGCGACACACTGACAGTGGATTCTCTAATACTTTTAGGCTATTTGGGAATACCACTCACAAATAATTCAACGTTTGATTTGATTTCCTCCACCTGGATATGTACAACCATAACAATTGTTACAGTTTTAGACATTTAGTTAGAAAACTACCTATTTTAGGAGATACACTAATTGAAACGTTATTAAGAATACAATCCTTCTATATATAAGTCAGTCGTTTAATTCGAGTTCACGGTTACCATCATTAATATAACTTAATGTATATTTCACGAAAGTAGTATATTGTTATTTGCTTGAAACATGTTTCTTCACAGGTTCCTACTAATTTTTCAAAAGACTTTTTAGAAGGAAAAATAGTAAAGGAAGAACTACTTCGTACGTTTTTCTTAAACTATTACAGAGGGAAAATAGGATTTGAAAATAAGTTAATATCGCTAGGAGGAGTACGCGAAGGTACGTTTCCTTATAATGGCTTAGATACGGATACTTCTTTAGTAAGAAGTATAATATATACTTCTGCAATCACTGCCTTAGCTAGTACAGGGCCTCCACTCAAATCTTCATTTTTTTATAGTAAAAATAGGATTATATTTATAAAAATATAGGACTTTATAGGACTATTTTTACAAGATAATAGGATTTTATAGGACTATATATGCTATTTAATTTACTAAATTTATGCATTTAAAAACAAAATCTATATTTAGAGAAATAAATCTTTGATTTTCACTTAAAAAATAGAAACTATTTAACCATTTTATCACAAAAATATACTAGTAGCTAACCATGTTAACAAAAAGTTACCTATTTGAAACCGAAATTAAATTCCCTGACATTTCCCTGATTTTTGAAAATCCCTGACTTTTGCCTTTTCCCTGATTTTTATACCCATATTCAAATTCCCTGACTTTTCCAGGAATTCCAGGTACCGTGGCAAATCTGCGTTTCACAGGAACGATAACGTTTCTTCCCACCTTAAAATCACTACTAATACGGAGTCCCTTACAGCGTATATTGTCCACGCCCAAGACCGAGCCACACACCATCGAAGCCGTAACCCCGCTCGACAGAATTGGCCAGTTATAAATATATCCCTTTTGTTTCTCGTTTTAATATCGTATAGCATTTGGCTCATTGTGTTTGTATACGGATTCTTTACCACTGTTATACTTGGGTCCCCGTAAAGAGTGTGCCCACCCCCCCCCCCCCCCAAATGAGTCGAAGGGGGGTGGTAGGGAGGGCGGGATTCTCGTTTTAACGATGTGGCAACCCTTCACCCCGAGCATCTCACCGGTCTATTTAGAATTAATGGACGCGGATCAAACAGTTTCCGTCTCCCCCTAGCTGCCTCCCTCCCAGCTCCGACGCGGAGATTTATAGCCTGAATCGAGATTATTACCTAGAAATGCATAAGTTATAATCATACCCCTCTTATCTCTCGGGCTTATAAGTACCGACGACTGGCGTGTCCCTGATTCGCCAGACAATTCGAATTGGCGTCGCCGTTTCGCGATATATCAAAATGAAGGGACAGATTAGAAGGGACGTTTATCTATGTAAATCTTTCGGAATGTTATGACGCGTTCTCCGGGGTGGATCCATAAATTAGCGGATTTAAGAGGCTTTACGCTTTCAACAATAATTATTGAATACATTTAGAATATTTTAAAATAATTCGGACGTTAATTTTCTATATTTTAATTTTTTTTCTTTAATTATATAATGGACTACCTAATTTAAAATATTAATAAGGATTCTACTTTACCCTGCCAATAATGTAATTATTTATGTAAGAAAATATATAGCTAAACGTGCTTGTACTTATTTTACTTATTTATATTAAAAAATACATAGATAAATGTTTCTACCAATAATGTACTTATTTATATAAGAACATATATAGCTAAAAGTGCCTGTACTTATTTTACTTATATAAAAAATACATAGATAAATGTGTCTACCAATAATGTACTTATTTATATAAGAAAATATATAGCTAAACGTGCTTGTACTTAATTTACTTATTTTTATAAAAATATATAGATAAATGTGTCTACCAATAATGTACTTATTTGTATAAAAATATATAGATAAACTTGTCTACCAATAATGTACTTATTTATATAAAAATATATAGATAAATGTGCCTACCAATAATGTACTTATTTATATAAGAAAATATATAGCTAAAAGTGCCTGTACTTATTTTACTTATATAAAAAATACATAGATAAATGTGTCTACCAATAATGTACTTATTTATATAAAAATATATAGTTAAACGTGCCTGTACTTATTTTACTTATTTATATAAAAAATACATAGAAAAATGTGTCTACCAATAATGTACTTATTTATATAAAAATATATAGATAAATGTGCCTACCAATAATGTAATTTTTTATATAAAATATATAGATAAATGTGCCTACCAATAATGTAATTATTTATATAAAATATATAGATAAATGTGCCTACCAATAATGTAATTATTTATATAAAATATCTAGATAAATGTGCCTACCAATAATATACAATAGCTTTCCTTTTATAAGACACCCGAACTTGAAAACATTGATTAAAATAAATATTTTACAATAGACCACTTAATCTCAAGCTGGGAAAAAATCGAATGCAAGCACTAAGAAAGCAATTTTGAAAAAAGCGATGGTCCGTATAGAGGAGCATTTGAAAAAGGAATCCTGGATATAGAAGCGACAAAACAAAAGGTGTCCCGACTAGAGGCTTAACCGTAATCCTTTGAAAATAAACTGGACAATCTATTCTCGGACAAATACTCTCCTCCTCTTATTTTTCGGCTGCGGAAAAAGATCCCGTCAGCTGGCCCATTTTGCCAATTGAACCCGAAAGAAAAGAGGGCGCTCCATTCAGCCGGTGACCCTACCAATCGATTGGCGCCCCCTCGGCGTATGGCCGCAACGGCTCGCGGAAAAACTTGTTAAATTCTTCGACAATGTCCAAAAAGACGTTGCCAGTAAGAGAGGAAAAAGTTTACTAAAACGTTTCTCCAAATTTGGGAACTCGGAGAGCGCATTCCCCAAAGGATAACTTATCGCCTTCGTAACAGGTGCTAATCTTCGTCTTCACCTAGGCTAGGGGGAAAACGGTTAAATTTTCTTCGGTGCTTTAAAAAGTTGGAGGTAACTTTTTACTTTTTCCTCCTTCCGTCCGCTATATATAATGTTCGATTTTATTTCCCGGCGCCGCGAATTTCCAGGGTTAGCTCCGTTAATCGGATAAAACTGCGCGCTTACCGTTCTGGACGTTTCCCCTGGGTTTGGCCCCCAAGTAGGCCAGGTTGACGTTCGCTTTCCTGCCGTCGATAATCGGATTGGCCTCCTTCACCGCTCGCTCCGCCGCTTCTCGGTCCACCATCGTCACCTGACAATCAAACACATTTCATTACTTAAGACCGTCGCACACTCCCCCGCCTGAATTCCCACTTCCATCTTCGACCACAATGTTTCTCGGCAAAAATAAACCAGCCGTTATATACGATTAAGGACGTACAGACTGTACGCTCCGTATCGCCCTTAGACGGACAATCGCTCGGACGTTCGCGAAGACTATATTATACTCGAGGCATTCTATCTCGGTCATTCCGTGATCGAATGCTTTGATGAGGAGAAGAGAGGAGAAAAAAGGGTTTTTAGCGCGTCTCCGCCGCGAAAATTAGCCCTCCGCTAGTTTGTTCTTCTTCTCTGCCGTGTTCCATAAATTGGCCAAAAAGGGGTAAGACGGCGAGGAGGAAACTAAAGAGAGGGGAAATTAAGGCCTCTCGACTCTTGTTATTTTTGGAATAAGTCGGGATGCTAACGAAATTAATCGAAGGTAAACCGCCAGAGGGCGTCCTTCTTATTACTCGGGACTTGACTCCGTGTGTGTATTGTGGTAAGACGAAGGAATCTCCTACACCAGCCGAGACAAACACAAATGGCTAGAGTTATTAATTAATATAGCGGAGCCGTGTATCGTCGCCGTTAAAACAAAACCACGTAACTTGAGATACGTGGTTTTGTCAAAATTGTCATATTTAGATTCTACACCCCAATTTACGTATATAACATTAAAAACATTAATAGGTTGCAATAGGATTTATTTTTTTAAACCGAGAAAACATTTAAACGTATCTTTGATATTCACAACTTATTTCGCGCAAAAGCACGTATCTCGCTTATTTCCAGCTCCTATCTCACTTCATGACGCGAAACCACGTATCTCTAAAAATTCCCCTTTAGCAAAATATTTTTAAATTAAAATCCTCATAAATTCAATATTGAAACGAAATTATTTAACTATAAAATTAACTCGCGTGTAAAAACCTAACACGCGATTTCACAAGTCCCTTTAAAATAAAAAAAAAATCAATTTTTCTCAAAAAGGCCACCGAAAAGATACGTGGTTTTGTTTTAACGGCGACGGTATAGGAACTCCTTTTAAATTAACTACTACGAACAAATTACGCGATTTTAACATTCCCAGACAAAGCGGTCAAGCGCGTCGTTTAAATTAATTTACATAAGTAAAGGAAGTATAGACGAAATTATTCACGCCGACAATATAACATTTTCCTCTTTACATACCACACGTACTTTAGGAATTTAAATATTAAATGTTATACGCGAATTCGTATTAATTTACTAGGAATACTGTACGTCAAATCTTTTCAAAAGACGTTTGCCGTCATTTCAGAGGGCTGAAATTGTAGGTATGTAAAAGGTTTCAAATGGTTCAAAGAACCCGTAACGACTCTATTATTAAATATGATCTAAAGTTTAAATTAATTCAGTAATATTATCTAGATACATATATTAGAGAGATTAAACCCATACAAAAATTATATTGGTGTACGCGTACGGACGTAGCTTTAATGTACACAGACTAAAAGTAGTACGCGTTGTCATTCCACGTTCTTTTGAATGGACTTAATCTCTCTCTATCTCTATTAAACCCATACAACAATTATATTCGTGTACGCGTACGGACGTAGCTCTAATGTACACAGACTAAAAGTAGTACGTGTTGTCATTCCACGTTCTTTTGAATCACGGTTGGCAATTTTTTTCATTTAAAAAAAATCAAATAATTCGATTTTTTTTATTTAAATCGGATTTTTATTGATTTTTTTAATTTTTATTAATTTTTTTATTTTAATTAAAATTTCAAAGGTTTATATAATTTTTTAAAGACTATATCTAAATCTATATATATATATTTATATAATGTATTTATTCAATTCAAGCTAATAATCATATAAAAGTTTTTCTTTTTAAAACCTATTTTGGTACTTTACAAAATAAATTCGGCGGAATCTCCACCCACAGGTAGAATCCAATGCAACATTAGGGGGGAAGTACAAGAAAAATTATATTTAAACCTAAATTATAGCAATTGGCGAGGTTTTTTTCCTTTTCAAAAATACTGTATAAAAATTGATTTAAATCAACGATTCTTTTTAAACAATCATTGATTTAAATCAATGACTTTTTAAAACATTGATTTTTTAAATCATTGATTTAAATCAGCCAACCCTGTTTTGAATTAACTTAATATCCCTCTATCTCTCTATTAAACCCATACAAAAACGTAAATTCCTTAACGCGGCAGACGTACGCGTTGTTCTTCCACGTTCTTTTGAACGCGCTTAATCTTTCTCTAACATACTAAATGTAGTACGCGTTGTTCTTCTACGTTCTTTCAAATGGGTTTAATTTTTTTCTATTACCAAATAAATATTTTTTAGAACAAAACTTCGCCTCTCGCGACTTTTATCAGTCGTTCAATAATCGGACCAGTTATTGAAAATCATCTAATAACAAAACCGCAGACACAAACTGAAAACAGAAGAATCTTTCGAAAAACGCATCATCAATATCATACAGAGTTGATTTTCGTCCGTTCGCCTTTTTTCTATCGGAAAAAGAGTCATTTTCTGTCGGCCGGAATT
Source organism: Leiobunum rupestre (assembly GCF_980474605.1). NCBI lineage: Eukaryota > Metazoa > Arthropoda > Arachnida > Opiliones > Sclerosomatidae > Leiobunum > Leiobunum rupestre. Next base: position 38,839,656 of record NC_143390.1, read on the forward strand.
TTATCAAACCCGACTGCCGCCTGTCTAGCCATCCGCCTCGAGTCGGCTTCAACGCCGGTCAGACAAAAAAAACACGCAAGCGGAAGACAATTGGCGAAAATAAGATCGACTCCCAACGCGGCCAACAAAAAAAGGCGGCCAAACTTTTATAACGGATATTTCTCCGCTGGCTATTTTACCCGGATTCCACTATCTAGAAACTTTTCAAAATAGCTCGTAACAAAAACCTCGCAAAGTTTACCCCGTCGTTCCACCCCCTTTTTTTAAGAGAAACGTATACTCTTTTTATTATTATTATTATTATATCTAGGTCTGTTTTGGTCGGAAAGCCACCGTGGACATCGTATACGCGATAGATTCATACATAAAAAGAAATATTTTCTCGGACCAATTCTTTTTCATTTTTCTCTGTCTCTACCGCAACGTAATATTTGGCGATTTTCGAACGATTTTGCTCGCTTTTTTTTTGGGCGATGGGTGGCGCCATACGCCGATATCAAAAATCCCTTCGCTTCTCCGGAAAATCGCGACTTAAATCCGCGACTGGACCGATTATGAGCAGTTTCGGCAGCTGCTGTCACAGCTTCAGTCGCTCTAGTCGACGGGAAAATGTATAAAAACTGAAAATATTTAAAGAAAAAAGTTTGGGAAAAACACGAGCTGGAACGACGTTAAAAAGGGCGACATTTTGAGACGATGACTTTGCCGGATATACGTCATCAGCGACTTTCCCTCTCTATCTCTCTCGTCTCTGTCTTTGCCAAAAAGAACAGCTTATAAATATTATCCGCTTACCAAACTTTAGTACATATATTTACGCGTGGGTGGTTTGTTAACACGTCAATGAAGATATAATTATCCATTCTCTCTATAGTCGTTATCATAATATACAGGGTGTTTCAAAAGGTGATGCAACAATTTTAAGGAGTTGTAGGGGATGATTTGAGAAGTATGCCTGTTTTTTCCCCAGTTTCCTACGATGAGTTAAAAGAGCGCCAGAGAGCTTCAAATTTCCCTGACTTTCCTAGGTTTTTCCTGACCAATTTGAAAAAATTTCCCTGACCTTTCTTGTAGAATTAATAAATGGTTTGAGGTAAAATCTTGCCAAATATTTAATATGTATTTTTAATACATCTTTAAAAAATTATTTGCCAGATTTTTAGATCATTTGCAAATTTCTGAATTTTGGGGGACATTTTAAAATTCCCTAACTTTTCCATTAATTTTTAAAGCCATTTTCTAATTTCATGACATTTCCCTGAATTTTGGGGACATTTTAAAATTCCCTAACTTTTCCATTAATTTTTAAAGCCATTTTCTAATTTCATGACATTTCCCTGAATTTTGGGGACATTTTAAAATTCCCTAACTTTTCCATTAATTTTTAAAGCCATTTTCTAATTTCATGACATTTCCCTGAATTTTGGGGACATTTTAAAATTCCCTAACTTTTCCATTAATTTTTAAAGCCATTTTCTAATTTCATGACATTTCCCTGAATTTTGGGGACATTTTAAAAATTCTACGACTTTTCCCTGAATTATCGGAACCATTATCAAATTCCCTGAATTTTTGGGGCCATTTTCAAATTCCCTTACTTTTCCCTGACTTTTCTAGGTCGTGTACGAACCCTTATTTAATAGATATCTAATAGATATGTTGATAAATATCAACGCAATTTAAATAAACCCAGAGTGAAGAAAATAAAGTAACTCTAGACGCCTATATGACGCGATTGAAACTTATTTTTACATTGACGGGAACAGTCATTCTCCGGTGACCGAAAATGGGTAGAAAGCTCGCTCTTAGTGTATTACGCAGTAGTCGCGCCAAGATAAAATTGTCAATATTTCACATCCCTCAAGTCGCGCTAGGAGTGAGGATAACTTTAACAAAAGGCCAGCGACGCTTGTCAAAGAGGGGGGAGGAGGCGGAAGACAGGCTTCGGAAAATATAAATATAAATAGCAGCTCGGTTTTTGAACTTTTATGAAAAGGAAGCCTCTCTCGGAGGCCGCCGAGACTAAAAGACTTGTTTTCCCAAAAATACGCAACGAGTAGGGATGGTTTATTTTAGCTTTAACGGCGATTTTTATTAGACCTATTACGGCAAACCCAACTCTAGATGACAACGCGGTAAAGACGGGGATGACGTCATTCCGTTTAAAGATCTCAACCGTCTTCTATAAGTGTATAAGCGACGTAGTACATTAAAGTCTCGATCGTTTTTCGAAAGAGATAGTCAGTCAATCGTCGGGTCGAAACAGCAATTAAGTAGAGGGTAGGGAGGGGGTTTAGTTTGCGAGAGGCGTAACTTACTAGTACGGCGAAAATTAGGGGGCGTGCTAAGGAGGGTGGAATCGAAGTGAAATTGTTTCTATTTTTCCATGGCCGATAATGGCTTTTTCGTTTTGAGAGGAAAAAGATAAAAATAAACTTGGAAAAAGTAGACGAAGAAACGTATATCTTATAGGCAAAAGTGACGATCGAAGCGCCATCTTTTACGACTTTTCACGTAAGGGAAAAACGAGTCGGGAGAAATATTTACCAGTCATTTCGCTTAAAACGCGGAAAAAGGAAAGATGAATTTCTCATTTTATAAATAGTTTTCGTCTAAACTTCGGCATTTTCTAAAGATGGCTTTAAGATAGGGAACGGGGGGGGGGGGGAGGGTTCGAACTAAAATCCCTTCATCAATCTCCCTCCTTTAAGACGTTTCCTCTCCCAAAAACAACCAAACCGTATATTTTAAATATTTTTTCCCTATACAATGTTTATTATACATAAATGAATCCATCAAGAACGTGTTTTTCAAAGTGAACCGTTGTTTAGAAACGCGCCAATTTTGCAAAATATATGGCATATAAATGATGTTATTATTGATATTTGAAAAAGGTTTCTTGGAATTATTACTAAGATGGTTTATTTTCTCGCGTATCCATCAATGACGTGTTTGCCTAAAGTATACGTTGTTTACTAATGATCCATATTTGAAACTGTATTGTTTTGCGCAATATGGAAATAAATTTATTTGATTTGCAACTAGATAAAATGAGGTTATAAATTTAATTGATTCGTAACTAGACTCAAAAATGGTAGAATCAAATCGTAAAACGAAACAAAATAAAATAAAATAAAATAAAATAAAATAAAATAAAATAAAATAAAATAAAATAAAATAATGAAAGCGGATTAATAGTCACAATATACATTTCTAATTAATTTTAATTTTATGTTATAATAAAGTTATATTTTGAATTTAAAAATGCTTTTTACGGTTAATTATTAATTTGGTATTAATAACATTATAAATTGAATATTTTTTTAGGATTTTATTGAAATTATTCGGAAGAGCAGTCTGAGACAAAGCCGAAAATTCACGTGTTATATAGACCAATAATATTTTTCAAAAATTCAAATAGAAAATATAATTTATTGACTTTATTTTTTCTAGGAGATTTGACGATTTTCTTGAGTGATTTTTATACGATTTTTTTCTCGCATTTCGCAATTTTGTATAGGAAAAGGTATGGAATTAACGACAGATTTTTGTAATTTATTACGAAAATAAATCCACGTGGAAAAGATTTCAGTCAACGCGGCAACGAAAAAAAAAATACCTTTAAATATTTACGACACATATCCGTGTCAAGTATTTCCAAACACTTATAAATCGCGCCAATACCGATACGAAACCAAAACGCATTAAAATCAAAAGACTGACATCAAAAACTGTCTCCACACTACACGAGAGAAAAATAATCCCCCATAAGCCCCTTATTGGCTCCTTCACGCTCCCAAAAAAATCTCCTCATCTTTTCAAGCTTCAACGAAATAAGCTTGATAGGACTAATAAATAAAAAAAATTTAAGAGAACGCCTACGAAAAAAAATGAAACTGTCTAATCTAAGAACGGAGAACCTTCGTACCAAATCTTTCCTGTAAATTTTTTTTATATTTTTCCCTTTTTCAAACTTCGAAGGATTTTAGAAAAAAAATTCTACTGGTCCCCCCCGCAAAACCCCACGTTCCTGCGTCCGGAAAAAATCGTCCATCGGAAATAGATTATAGCATAAGGCTCTATGAATCCCCCCCGCAGTTTCCCACCCTTGAAATCTAGAGCTACGACGAGTAAAGAAGACCGTTCCAAACCATCGTTTTTCGCTAAAAAGGCTTAGGCATCCTCAGCAAGCAGATAGCCGTTTTCCACCCAACTCCGACTTTGAAAAAGGGCCCATCAAACATACTTTTATCTTTTTGATTCCTCTCTCTCTCTCGTTCTGGGTTGGAGAGGAAATATGAAAAGTTGCCGAAGATAGGAGTTGTTTCTCCTCGTCTTTTCGCGCTCCGACAAATTTTTCGGTGTGTCAATCATATCAAAGTTAAAGGACACGAGGCAATAGCCCTTTCGCTAATTATCCATGTAGAAGCCCGGAATAGAACCAGCGTGGTTTATACGGCGATGAGGGAATAATAATCCCAATTTAAATTTATTTCGAAACTATGCAAAACTGAAATGATTAAGGGTTGTTATATTTGCTCATTTCAATTTTAGTGATCATAGGAAAGCCTTAAAAAATTTACAATTTTGTTTTTAATTTTGAATCCATTTATAGGAGTTTATAGATGGCATTTGTTTTGGAAAATATAGGGAAACTTCTGTTGGTTTTAAATATTGAAAGATAATATTGATATATTGAAAGATAATATTTAAATATTGAAAGATAATATTGATATACTGAAAGATAATATTGATATATTGAAAGATAATATTGATATATTGAAAGATAATATTGAAATATTGAAAGATAATATTGAAATATTGAAAGATAATATTGAAATATTGAAAGATAATATTGATATACTGAAAGATAATATTGATATATTGAAAGATAATATTGATATATTGAAAGATAATATTGATATATTGAAAGATAATATTGATATATTGAAAGATAATATTGATATATTGAAAGATAATATTGATATATTGAAAGATAATATTGATATATTGAAAGATAATATTGATATATTGAAAGATAATATTGATATATTGAAAGATAATATTGATATATTGAAAGATAATATTGATATATTGAAAGATAATATTTAAATATTGAAAGATAATATTGATATATTGAAAGATAATATTGATATATTGAAAGATAATATTGATATATTGAAAGATAATATTGAAATATTGAAAGATAATATTGAAATATTGAAAGATAATATTGATATACTGAAAGATAATATTGATATATTGAAAGATAATATTGATATATTGAAAGATAATATTGATATATTGAAAGATAATATTGATATATTGAAAGATAATATTGATATATTGAAAGATAATATTGATATATTGAAAGATAATATTGATATATTGAAAGATAATATTGATATATTGAAAGATAATATTGATATATTGAAAGATAATATTGATATATTGAAAGATAATATTGATATATTGAAAGTTAATATTGAAATATTGAAAAATAAAATTGAAATATTGAAAAATAAAATTGAAATATTGAAAGATAAAATTCAAATATTGAAAGATAATATTGAAATGTTGAATGATAACATTTAAATGTTGAAAGATAATATTTAAATATTGAAAGATAATAAAGGAAAATAAGTTTAACATTGGTCTAGTGAACGAAGATTTCAATTACGATTGTTAACTGTTTGATCCAAATACTTTGTGTGATATCACTCTACGAGTATCGCGGCCCATACTTTTATGGTTAAATACGCCAGTTATGGTAGCGCCCGTAACCCGAGAAAACTACCATAGTAACTATCAATGTTATATTTAATATAATTAAGGGTAATTGCAACAATGTTACGGCAATAACAAAATAAAAACATTTCTAAAAGAAAATTCGCACCCCTGGTCGACCCCGAAATGCGGCATTTCGCGTACACTGACTATAGAGTTCGCCTTAATCTGCCAAACCGCAAAACACCATCACTCCCCATCGACAAACTTTAAAGGAACAGAGCCAGAGAGAGAGATAGGTCGAAGATCTTGCACCCTCTCGTCTAAGTATCCTCAATTTCTGGGCGTAGTACTCGTAAACAACACTCCGGGATACACGGCCAGGAAAAACAGATCGCGTTAAGTTCACGCCGCTCCTGGCGCTCTGTACTCGGGCGGGCAGGAGGGGGGAGATGGCCCATTACCTCCACCCCCACACACGCCGGGAAAGGAAAAGGAGCGGATGGAGGTGCCCGGGAACAAAGGGGAAACCGGAGGGGGCGATCTCCCCTTAATACCCTTTCTACGCAGCTTCTGCCGATCCCATTTAGAAGGGGGGGGGGGCGCAAAAACGATTTCCGGGGAGGTATTTTAAGGTACTCCCGTACATTCTACGGGCGAGATTAACGGGGGTTCGGATAACGAAGCGTTTGAGCGCGGATGAAGTTGACAGTCGAGTCAAAAACGACCGCACCAAAGGTGGGCTAACTCTTAAGTATTATAGGCGAGGATCTTTAGGAATGGTCCCTGTTTTAGCGGACATCGATAGAACTCCAGGTACCTCCGTCGGGGTGGGCTGACTATGAAGATAAACGGTTTGCATTACGAAGAAAAGGCGAGTATATACTCGGGATCGACTAAGAGTATAGTAAACTTACTCCTTTCGAAATAGGAGTGAAACTAACTCGGAGTTTCTTAGGAGCTCACTTTTGTTTTACATATTCCTCCGATATTTTCATATTTACGAAGCTACTCCGTTGAAGAAGCTTTCTTATAAATAGTTTAGAAAAAAAAAGGCGAGAAAATTTATATTTTACTGGGAATAAAACGGGTGATAAAAAATGAGAATGACAATATATTCGGAGCTCCTTCTTATCGGGCTTATACGTTAGAAGACATTCTTTATGGGCGTCGATGTAACAATGAGAAGAGCCGGGGGGAAGGGAGAAAGAAAGTAGCGGTTCCCGACAATTGGCGTCTGTATCGCGGCTTTTCTATAGATCAGATCCATACGGACGAAAGTGGAGTCAGCCAAGCGTCATAATAATAGCCGTATGGTCCGATCCGCTGAAGGCTTTCCCCAAATCGGAAGTGCAATTTTCGCCAGGCCCCAATCTTTCGCCTCTAACGAAACCGGCCACCGCTATACCAAGGACGTATTCCGGACAAAGTTCTATTCGCTATAATAGACCAACTTAAGCGTGGAGGCCGCCATTATCAGTCGCTTTTAAATCGCCATAGTGGCCTCGCTAAAGCCAGGTTCACACTTACCCTTAAAATCGCTTCGTTTTCGATAACTAGTTTTCAAAACAAGGGGGCCTATTCTGTAAAAATTCGAATGGGAATTCGATCTCGATACCCTATACCATGTCGAAATCGACTTCGACAATTTGCATTGATTTATGCTTATTCGAAATCTTTACCGAATACCATTCGTCGAGATCTCGAAGTTCGAAATCTAGTTTTCGATCGAAAATTGGATTTCGAATATTTACAGAATAGGCCCCCAGCGTGAGAAATCGCTTCGTGTTGGTTCGTCACGGCCAACTTTGGTCACGCGCTGTTCGCGCTACAGCGGCCAACACATTCGTCGAAATTCCGCGAGCAAGGATTTTCCCCCTATAAACTGTACTATAACGTGTAGGAGTTCAGCGTAACGCTCGGTGGTTATATTGTCTTCAATGTAAAACTATACTAAAAATAATAATCCGCTAGGGGCGCTGACGTCATACACATATTTTGCTCATAGGTTAACACAGAAACGTCAACGAATGAGATGGCCGCTGTAGCGCGAGAGATCGAAGTTGGCCGTGGTTCGGGAAGCAACTCGTCGCTTAGAATCGCTTTCAAAACGACAAGGCGGGGAAGTAAAATTGCTAGTATTTTCCAAAATAATGGGAATAAAATTCTAAATAATGTTAAATAATAATACTGTATGTATAGTGAACATGATTAACTAATTGTTTTGGGATACATTTGAGTATTTTCAAAATTCTGGTCATAATTTGAAATTACGTTGAGCCTTGGCTATAAGCGAACCGGAGTGAACCAAGAATTATCGTCGGCGGTCAAAACTGGCATTCAAACCGACCTAAACCGCGTTACAAGCTCTAGTGTGACCGTGGCTCGAGAGGACCCGAAATGGCGTCGGCCAAGTAGTGGTACGCGAAGAGATATTACGTTAGTTAGCGCAGCCCCTCTTTTACTAATGCAGTCCGCGGTGTTATGGAAAACCTTTTCACGCCCAGTTCCTCTCTAATGTACTATTCCGGGGCCGGTTGGTAAGGAGAAGGCTAAATGGCATCGCGGCAGACAGCGCCGAGGTAATTAGGAACATATCATTGCTCTTTGGGGTTTGATAACAAGGTTACGTTGATGGAAATTCTCCGACAGAATACTCCTCCGTTCCAAAAGAGACAGTGGTCGATAGAGTCGGGGTAATAGGCTGCCCAACTCGCCAAGGGCGTTCATTAAGTCGAGTTAGACCAGAACGACTTCCTGACAAAAAGAGCGACGCGCTGGAGATTTCGCTGCCGAGCCGGTACGATTGTCGCGGCGCGTGTCGACTTTATTCAATTGACTAAAAGGGGGTGGTAATCAAGGCGTTGTACAATTACGCTTATAATGAGGGTCGGCTTCCAACTACGCGAATTAAAAGAAACCTATTTCGCCCATCAACCGTGACTTGTAATTATTTAATCGTGATTACACGTTTTCATTATTTTCCATCCAAATAAACGTACGGCCAGCGTCTTAATCGAGACAACAAATATGACTATATTCAAGTTATTTCGTGAAGTAAGTTTTATATCACCGATTTTGGGGGAAAAAGGTATTACCAGAAATATTTAATATATATTTTAAGAAAAGTATCCATTTATTAAAAAAAGTGTATTTAAAATTATAATTTCTTTATATATTTTAATATTTACTTATTTACAAACAATATATTTTATCGGTAATATTTTTAGAAAATATCCATCAAGAAATAAGTTTTAATTGTAATTTAAGGAAAATACTTACAAACGAAGAATTTTAGATTAAACAGGGTTGCCACATTTTTTCGTAATAAAATTCCCTGACTTTTCCAGGTTTTCCCTGACCATCTCCGTAGATTTTCCCTGACTTATTTTGTGCCAAGATTTTGTAATTTTTAACCTATATTTTAGTAAAAGTTTCCTATTGGCAACCGAAATTAATTTCCCTAACATTTCCCTGGTTCTTAGACTAATTTTTAAAATTCCCTGGTTCTTAGACTAATTTTTAAAATTCCCTGGTTCTTAGACTAATTTTTAAAATTCCCTGGTTCTTAGACTAATTTTTAAAATTCCCTGATTTTTATACCCATATGCAAATTCCCTGACTTTTACAGGAATTCCAGGTTTTCCAGGTACCGTGACAACCCTGTTAAATCATATGTAACAAAGTAAGTAAAAGTATAACACTTGTAACCTTGACCTTGAATTTTTAGTACCACTAGTACACTACCTTTGATGAGCACCCATTAATATGTTTTTTAGATTATCCTGGTAATATGAACCATAGCACTACATTATTCGTCTTACCTAATAGCTTGACAATCAGCGAAACCCTATATAAAATCCGTAATTAGTTTGACCGGAAGCGAGGGCGTCCTAGAATCCCTAATAAAATGAGCGGAAATTAGAATGCCGTAAGTCGGCGAGAGAACGAAAGAACTCGCGCTACGTTCGTCAGAATTCTTATCAACTTGACGCTTAATATAAGGAAAAAAATCAATTGCTAAACTGAAGAGCTTAAGAATAGAAAGTAAGAATGGAAATTGGAATCGAGACAGCTATGCTAGATTCTAGAAAGCGGTGAGAAATTGTCGGTAGCTAATTAAAGCGCGTGGTGCGAGAAAGGATTCATTTGGAATACTTGGCGGGCAGGAATATAATATTCCGATGGCGTCTTAGATGGAGGAAAGGCCGGCAAACCGATTCGCGTTAATTACACCTACGCTGGCTGAATTATATATATATATATATATATAAGATTCCTCGGGCGTCATGGAAACCAGGTTATAGCATCTTGGAACTCCAAGAGGAAAGGCCGGCGTAAGGGCCGTTTACCACAATAGCAGCTGCTGCTAGATACGGATCCTCGTTGTAGCGCCATTATTCAACATTCTAGATGGATCCGCAAACGAATGGGGAGAGTTTGGAGGCCCTCCGCCCCACTCACATTTTGATCAGCCGGTCTGTCTATAGATGAGAATTGATTTAATTGGCCAAGCGCGTCTTCGCTGGCGCCCAACAATTATACAATTGCCTAATTCGCGAAAACGTCGCTTTGGTTTACATCACGAATTTATAATACGGAGTTCGCCGTTTTACCTAATTAGACTTTTGCCCCAAATAACGACGGTAACCAACGACCTCTGTAGTCGTATTTGTATACGGATCCTAAATATTTATTTAATCGCGCTTCTTACGCTCGCCGCGTTGCGTTTTTCGTTCTTTTTTAGACTGACGCGTTCGTAGATGGCGCCGAATTATACTATGATTATGGGACTAATTTCGTAAATTTTGGGTGACGGTAGAGTGGACCTTGGATATCTACGAAATGTCTCCCATGGTATGAAGGGTGAGTATATAGAGGTATTCGTCGCTTTCTGTTGAAGCAATATGGAGCTAGATATAGTGGGGCACAAAGTTTAATTATAATATTACCATTTTAAATTTAAGTATTAATAAGTTCATTGAAATGAAAAATATTAAATAAATTGACATGAAATAAATATTCAATTAATTGACATGAAATAAATATTCAATTAATTGACGTGAAATAAATATTCAATTAATTGACGTGAAATAAATATTCAATTAATTGACGTGAAATTAATCTTACATTAAATGAAATTAACTGAAATGAAATTAACTAAAATGAAATTAACTAAAATGAAATTAACTAAAATGAAATTAACTAAAATGAAATTAACTAAAATGAAATTAACTAAAATGAAATTAACTAAAATGAAATTAACTAAAATGAAATTAACTAAAATGAAATTAACTGAAATGAAATTAACTGAAATGAAATAAATTGAAATGAAATAAATATTAAATTAATTGAAATGAAATAAATATTAAATTAATTGAAATGAAATAAATATGAAATTTACTGAGATGAAATTAATATTCAATCAAATGAAATAAAATTAATTCAAATTAAATAAATATGAAATTTACAGAGATGAAATTAATATTCAATCAATTGAAATAAAATTAAAAATCAATCAATTGAAATGAAATTAATTTTCCATCAATTGAAATGAAATAAATATTATTTAATATTTATTTCGTTTCAATTGATTTGAATCAATTGAAATGAAATAAATATTAAATCAATTGAAATGAAATAAATATTAAATCAATTGAAATGAAATAAATATTAAATCAATTGAAATGAAATAATTAATAAATCAATTGAAATGAAATAATTAATAAATCAATTGAAATGAAATAATTAATAAATAAATTGAAATGAAATAAATATTAAATCAATTGAAATGTAATAATTAATAAATCAATTGAAATGAAATAAATATTAAATCAATTGAAATGAAATAATTAATAAATCAATTGAAATGAAATAATTAATAAATCAATTGAAATGAAATAAATATTAAATCAATTGAAATGTAATAATTAATAAATCAATTGAAATGAAATAATTAATAAATCAATTGAAATGAAATAAAAATTCAAGTATTTTTACTCGGCAATATTCGGTTTCAGGAATGTAAATGGCGACTTAAGCGCCGAACTATATTTTATATTTTACCTCCTTTTTTTTGTGAAGCCGACGTGTACGAATACCGGTTAGCCAAATAGGCGTAAACATTGTCCCGGGTTCTTTTCCTTCTTTATACGCTGTCATATCTCCGCCGACGCCGCGATTACGAAGCAACTTAAACCTCGAGCAAATCGCTTTATCGATCTCTATCCTCGCGGAGAGCGCGGACGTACGATAAAATATCCCACTAAAGGAACTTACATCCTACTTACCAGACTATCGAAAGAAAAGATAAAACTGGTGTGTGTGTGTGTGTGTGTGTGTGTGTGTGTGTGTCCCTTACCCCTAAAAAAATCAGAAGTGTATACGCTTCTTTGCTAAAATGGAATTGGCCGTCTGAACCCGGACAAAAACCTTATCCAATTTCCTTCTCCAATATATTAGATTTTATATTTTCTTTATAGCATTCCAACGTATAACTCTATCGAGAAAACGAAACAAGACTTAAATCAATCTTTGAACGAGTTAACTTTAAGCCGTTTATAAGATAATTTTCTACAGATCTTACCGTTTTTCCTCCACAGGTATTAAAAAAATTGGCATCTTTAATACAATGTATAATCAAAGATCATAGATGGCGTTATATTAGTTGTAATATACTTAAATTTACCAATTTATTGTTAATTTTCATTATATTGTTTATTCGAAAAACGATTACAATACTATACAGCATTAATTTTATTTAGTTAATTTTATCGGAAAAATAAAAAATTTAAACATAAATTACTTTTTAACTTTTTATCGATATAAAATGTCTAATATATGTAAACATACTACAAAACATGAATAGTGTTACATTGTTAATCAGTTTAAACTAGTATAGAGGTTTAGTTTTACTTTTAGATTCGAAAAAATGAGGCGAAAATGCCACTTTATTTAAATTTGCAA